>NW_026869996.1:5002632-5048755 GCF_020882245.1 Rhopalosiphum padi | reverse complement strand
TTTTTGGTTTTTATGGGGGTTTTTTGATGAAATAATGGTTTTTTTTTAATAAATTTTAAGGAAATTTCTGGTTTTTAATAATTTATTATGGGGGGTTAGTATGGAAAAAATGTTAAATTTAATTTATTTTGATGGATTTAAATTGGTTTTTATGGGGTTTTTTTGATGAAATAATGGTTTTTTTAATAAATTTTAAAGAAATTTCTGGTTTTTAATAATTTATTATGGGGTTTTGTTAAGGAAAAATGTTAAATTTAATTTATTTGATGGATTTAAATTGGTTTTTATGGGGTTTTTTTAAGAATTAATGGGTTTTTTTGAATAAATTTTAAGGAAACTTCTAGTTTTTAATAATTTATAATGGGGGTGGTTACTATGGAAAAATGTTAAATTTAATTTATTAGTTGGATTTTAAATCGGTTATTATGGGGGATTGTTAAGGAATTATTGTTATTTTTAAGGATTTTTATTAAATTTTAAGGGAAACCTTCTAGTTTTTAATAATTTATAATGGGGGTTAGTATAGAAAAATGTTTAAATTTAATTTATTTGATGGATTTAAATTGGTTTTTATGGGGTTTTTTTGATGAAATAATGGTTTTTTTTAATAAATTTTAAGGAAATTTCTGGTTTTTAATAATTTATTATGGGGTTTTGTTGAGGGAAAAATGTTAAATTTAATTTATTTGATGGATTTTAAATTGGTTTTTTATGGGGTTTTTTGATGAATTAATGGTTTTTTTTTGAATAAATTTTAAGGAAACTTCTAGTTTTTAATAATTTATAATGGGGGTTACTATGGAAAAATGTTAAATTTAATTTATTAGTTGGATTTAAATCGGTTATTATGGGGGATTGTTAAGGAATTATTGTTATTTTTAAGGATTTTTATTAAATTTTAAGGAAACTTCTAGTTTTTAATAATTTATAATGGGGGTTAGTATGGAAAAATGTTAAATTTAAATTTATTTGATGGATTTAAATTGGTTTTTATGGGGGTTTTTTTGATGAAATAATGGTTTCTTTTTAATAAATTTTAAGGAAATTTCTGGTTTTTAATAATTTATAATGGGGGTTAGTATGGAAAAATGTTAAATTTAATTTATTTGATGGATTTATAAATCGGTTATTATGGGGTTTTTTTGATGAATTAATGGTTTTTTTTGAATAAATTTTAAGGAAATTTATGGTTTTTAATAATTTATTATGGGGGTTTGTTAAGGAAAAATGTTAAATTTAATTTATTTGATGGATTTAAATTGGTTTTTATGGGGTTTTTTGATGAATTAATGGTATTTTTAATAACTTTTAAGGAAATTTCTGGTTTTTAATAATTTATTATGGGGTTTTTGTTAAGGAAAAATGTTAAATTTAATTTATTTGATGGATTTAAATTGGTTTTTATGGGGTTTTTTTTGATGAAATAATGGTTTTTTTTAATAAATTTTAAAGAAATTTCTGGTTTTTAATAATTTATTATGGGGTTTTGTTAAGGAAAAATGTTAAATTTAATTTATTTGATGGATTTAAATTGGTTTTTATGGGGTTTTTTGATGAATTAATGGTTTTTTTGAATAAATTTTAAGGAAATTTCTGGTTTTTAATAATTTATTATGGGGGTTAGTATAGAAAAATGTTAAATTTAATTTATTTGATGGATTTTAAATTGGTTTTTATGGGGTTTTTTAAAGAATTAATGGTTTTTTTTTTATAAAATTTTAAGGAAACTTCTAGTTTTTAATAATTTATAATGGGGGGTTACTATGAAAAAATGTTAAATTTAATTTATTAGTTGGATTTAAATCGGTTATTATGGAGGATTGTTAAGGAATTATTGTTATTTTTAAGGATTTTTATTAAATTTTAAGGAAACTTCTAGTTTTTAATAATTTATAAGGGGGGGTTAGTATTGAAAAATGATAAATTTAATTTTTTTGATGGATTTAAAATTGGTTTTTTATGGGGTTTTTTTTGATGAAATAATGGTTTTTTTAATAAATTTTAAAGAAATTTCTGGTTTTTAATAATTTATTATGGGGTGTTTGTTAAGGAAAAATGTTAAATTTAATTTATTTGATGGATTTAAATTGGTTTTTTATGGGGTTTTTTGATGAATTAATGGTTTTTTGAATAAATTTTAAGGAAATTTCTGGTTTTTTATAATTTATTATGGGGGTTAGTATAGAAAAATGTTAAATTTAATTTATTTGATGGATTTAAATCTGTTATTATGGGGTTTTTTGATGAATTAATGGTTTATTTAATAAATTTTAAGGAAATTTCTGGTTTTTAATAATTTTTTAATGGGGGTTTGTTAAGGAAAAAATGTTAAAATTTAATTTATTTGATGGATTTAAATTGGTTTTTATGGGGTTTTTTGATGAATTAATGGTATTTTTAATAAATTTTAAGGAAATTTCTGGTTTTTTAATAATTTATTATGGGGTTTTGTTAAGGGAAAAATGTTAAATTTTAATTTATTTGATGGATTTAAATTGGTTTTTATGGGGTTTTTTTAAGAATTAATGGATTTTTATAAATTTTAAGGAAACTTCTAGTTTTTAATAATTTATAATGGGGGTTACTATGGAAAAATGTTAAATTTAATTTATTAGTTGGATTTAAATCGGTTATTATGGGGGATTGTTAAGGAATTATTGTTATTTTTAAGGATTTTTATTAAATTTTAAGGAAACTTCTAGTTTTTAATAATTTTATAATGGGGGTTAGTATAGAAAAATGTTAAATTTAATTTATTTGAAGGATTTTAAATCGGTTATTATGGGGTTTTTTTTGATGAATTAATGGTATTTTTAATAAATTTTAAGGAAATTTCTGGTTTTTAATAATTTATTATGGGGTTTTTGTTGAGGAAAAATGTTAAATTTAATTTATTTGATGGATTTAAATTGGTTTTTATGGGGTTTTTTGATGAATTAATGGTTTTTTGAATAAATTTTAAGGAAATTTTCTGGTTTTTAATAATTTATTATGGGGTTTTTGATAAGGAAAAATGTTAAATTTAATTTATTTGATGGATTTAAATTGGTTTTTATGGGGTTTTTTAAAGAATTAATGGTTTTTTTTTATAAATTTTAAGGAAACTTCTAGTTTTTAATAATTTATAATGGGGGGTTACTATGGAAAAATGTTAAATTTAATTTATTAGTTGGATTTAAATCGGTTATTATGGGGGATTGTTAAGAAATTATTGTTATTTTTAAGGATTTTTTATTAAATTTTAAGGAAACTTCTAGTTTTTTAATAATTTATAATGGGGTGGTTAGTATGGAAAAATGTTAAATTTAATTTATTTGATGGATTTAAATTGGTTTTTATGGGGTTTTTTGATGAAATAATGGTTTTTTTTAATAAATTTTAAAGAAATTTCTGGTTTTTAATAATTTATTATGGGGTTTTGTTAAGGAAAAATGTTAAATTTAATTTATTTGATGGATTTAAATTGGTTTTTATGGGGTTTTTTGATGAATTAATGGTTTTTTTGAATAAATTTTAAGGAAATTTCTGGTTTTTTAATAATTTATAATGGGGGTTACTATGGAAAAATGTTAAATTTAATTTATTAGTTGGATTTTAAATCGGTTATTATGGGGGATTGTTAAGGAATTATTGTTATTTTTAAGGATTTTTTATTAAATTTTAAGGAAACTTCTAGTTTTTAATAATTTATAATGGGGGGTTAGTATAGAAAAATGTTAAATTTAATTTATTTGATGGATTTAAATTGGTTTTTTATGGGGTTTTTTGATGAAATAATGGTTTTTTTTAATAAATTTTAAGGAAATTTCTGGTTTTTAATAATTTATTATGGGTTTTGTTGAGGAAAAATGTTAAATTTAATTTATTTGATGGATTTAAATTGGTTTTTATGGGGTTTTTTTGATGAATTAATGGTTTTTTGAATAAATTTTAAGGAAACTTCTAGTTTTTAATAATTTATAATGGGGGTTACTATGGAAAAATGTTAAATTTAATTTATTAGTTGGATTTAAATCGGTTATTATGGGGGATTGTTAAGGAATTATTGTTATTTTTAAGGATTTTTATTAAATTTTAAGGAAACTTCTAGTTTTTTAATAATTTATAATGGGGAGGTTAGTATGGAAAAATGTTAAATTTAATTTATTTGATGGATTTAAATTGGTTTTTATGGGGGTTTTTTTGATGAATTAATGGTATTTTTAATAAATTTTAAGGAAATTTATGGTTTTTAATAATTTATTATGGGGGTTTGTTAAGGAAAAATGTTAAATTTAATTTATTTGATGGATTTAAATTGGTTTTTTATGGGGTTTTTTTGATGAATTAATGGTATTTTTAATAACTTTTAAGGAAATTTCTGGTTTTTAATAATTTATTATGGGGTTTTGTTAAGGAAAAATGTTAAATTTAATTTATTTGATGGATTTTAAATTGGTTTTTTATGGGGTTTTTTTTTAAGAAATAATGGTTTTTTTTAATAAATTTTAAAGAAATTTCTGGTTTTTAATAATTTATTATGGGGTTTTGTTGAGGAAAAATGTTAAATTTAATTTATTTGATGGATTTTAAATTGGTTTTTATGGGGTTTTTTTGATGAATTAATGGTTTTTTGAATAAATTTTAAGGAAATTTCTGGTTTTTAATAATTTATTATGGGGGTTTTGTTAAGGAAAAATGTTAAATTTAATTTATTTGATGGATTTAAATTGGTTTTTATGGGGTTTTTTTAAGAAATAATGGTTTTTTTAATAAATTTTAAAGAAATTTCTGGTTTTTAATAATTTATTATGGGGTTTTGTTGAGGAAAAATGTTAAATTTAATTTATTTGATGGATTTAAATTGGTTTTTATGGGGTTTTTTGATGAAATAATGGTTTTTTTAATAAATTTTAAGGAAATTTCTGGTTTTTAATAATTTATTTATGGGGGTTTTGTTGAGGAAAAATGTTAAATTTTAATTTATTTGATGGATTTAAATTGGTTTTTTATGGGGTTTTTTGATGAATTAATGGTTTTTTGAATAAATTTTAAGGAAATTTCTGGTTTTTAATAATTTATTATGGGGGTTTTGTTAAGGAAAAATGTTAAATTAATTTATTTGATGGATTTAAATTGGTTTTTATGGGGTTTTTTTTAAGAATTAACGGTTTTTTTTTATAAATTTTAAGGAAACTTCTAGTTTTTAATAATTTATAATGGGGGGTTACTATGGAAAAATGTTAAATTTAATTTATTAGTTGGATTTAAATCGGTTATTATGGGGGATTGTTAAGGAATTATTGTTATTTTTTAAGGATTTTTTATTAAATTTTAAGGAAACTTCTAGTTTTTAATAATTTATAATGGGGGTTAGTATAGAAAAATGTTAAATTTAATTTATTTGATGGATTTAAATTGGTTTTTATGGGGTTTTTTTGATGAAATAATGGTTTTTTTAATAAATTTTAAGGAAATTTCTGGTTTTTTAATAATTTATTATGGGGTTTTGTTGAGGAAAAATGTTAAATTTAATTTATTTGATGGATTTAAATTGGTTTTTATGGGGTTTTTTGATGAATTAATGGTTTTTTTGAATAAATTTTAAGGAAACTTCTAGTTTTTAATAATTTATAATGGGGGTTACTATGGAAAAATGTTAAATTTAATTTATTAGTTGGATTTTAAATCGGTTATTATGGGGGATTGTTAAGGAATTATTGTTATTTTTAAGGATTTTTTATTAAATTTTTAAGGAAACTTCTAGTTTTTAATAATTTATAATGGGGGTTAGTATGGAAAAAATGTTAAATTTAATTTATTTGATGGATTTAAATTGGTTTTTTATGGGGTTTTTTGATGAAATAATGGTTTTTTTTTTAATAAATTTTAAGGAAATTTCTGGTTTTTAATAATTTATAATGGGGGTTAGTATGGAAAAATGTTAAATTTAATTTATTTGATGGATTTAAATCGGTTATTATGGGGTTTTTTGATGAATTAATGGTTTTTTTGAATAAATTTTAAGGAAATTTATGGTTTTTAATAATTTATTATGGGGGTTTGTTAAGGAAAAATGTTAAATTTAATTTATTTTGATGGATTTAAATTGGTTTTTATGGGGTTTTTTTGATGAATTAATGGTATTTTTAATAACTTTTAAGGAAATTTCTGGTTTTTAATAATTTATTATGGGGTTTTGTTAAGGAAAAATGTTAAATTTAATTTATTTGATGGATTTAAATTGGTTTTTATGGGGTTTTTTGATGAAATAATGGTTTTTTTAATAAATTTTAAAGAAATTTCTGGTTTTTAATAATTTATTATGGGGTTTTTGTTAAGGAAAAATGTTAAATTTAATTTATTTGATGGATTTTAAATTGGTTTTTATGGGGTTTTTTGATGAATTAATGGTTTTTTTGAATAAATTTTAAGGAAATTTCTGGTTTTTTAATAATTTTATTATGGGGTTTTGTTAAGGAAAAATGTTAAATTTAATTTATTTGATGGATTTTAAATTGGTTTTTTATGGGGGTTTTTTTTAAGAATTAATGGTTTTTTTGAATAAATTTTAAGGAAACTTCTAGTTTTTAATAATTTATAATGGGGGTTACTATGGAAAAATGTTAAATTTAATTTATTAGTTGGATTTTAAATCGGTTATTATGGGGGATTGTTAAGGAATTATTGTTATTTTTAAGGATTTTTATTAAATTTTAAGGAAACTTCTAGTTTTTAATAATTTATAATGGGGGTTAGTATAGAAAAATGTTAAATTTAATTTATTTGATGGATTTAAATTGGTTTTTTATGGGGTTTTTTGATGAAATAATGGTTTTTTTAATAAATTTTAAGGAAATTTCTGGTTTTTAATAATTTATTATGGGGTTTTGTTGAGGAAAAATGTTAAATTTAATTTATTTGATGGATTTTAAATTGGTTTTTATGGGGTTTTTTTGATGAATTAATGGTTTTTTGAATAAATTTTAAGGAAACTTCTAGTTTTTAATAATTTATAATGGGGGTTACTATGGAAAAATGTTTAAATTTAATTTATTAGTTGGATTTAAATCGGTTATTATGGGGGATTGTTAAGGAATTATTGTTATTTTTAAGGATTTTTATTAAATTTTAAGGAAACTTCTAGTTTTTAATAATTTATAATGGGGGTTAGTATGGAAAAATGTTAAATTTAATTTATTTGATGGATTTAAATTGGTTTTTTATGGGGTTTTTTGATGAAATAATGGTTTTTTTTAATAAATTTTAAGGAAATTTCTGGTTTTTTAATAATTTATATTGGGGGTTAGTATGGAAAAATGTTAAATTTAATTTATTTGATGGATTTAAATCGGTTATTATGGGGGTTTTTTTTGATGAATTAATGGTTTTTTGAATAAATTTTAAGGAAATTTATGGTTTTTAATAATTTATTATGGGGGGTTTTGTTAAGGAAAAATGTTAAATTTAATTTATTTGATGGATTTAAATTGGTTTTTATGGGGTTTTTTGATGAATTAATGGTATTTTTAATAACTTTTAGGAAATTTCTGGTTTTTAATAATTTATTATGGGGTTTTGTTAAGGAAAAATGTTAAATTTAATTTATTTGATGGATTTTAAATTGGTTTTTATGGGGTTTTTTTGATGAAATAATGGTTTTTTTAATAAATTTTAAAGAAATTTCTGGTTTTTAATAATTTATTATGGGGTTTTGTTAAGGAAAAATGTTAAATTTAATTTATTTGATGGATTTAAATTGGTTTTTATGGGGTTTTTTTGATGAATTAATGGTTTTTTGAATAAATTTTAAGGAAATTTCTGGTTTTTTAATAATTTATTATGGGGGGTTAGTATAGAAAAATGTTAAATTTAATTTATTTGATGGATTTAAATTGGTTTTTTTATGGGGTTTTTTAAAGAATTAATGGTTTTTTTTTATAAATTTTAAGGAAACTTCTAGTTTTTAATAATTTTATAATGGGGGGGTTACTATGAAAAAATGTTAAATTTAATTTATTAGTTGGATTTAAATCGGTTATTATGGAGGATTGTTAAGGAATTATTGTTATTTTTAAGGATTTTTATTAAATTTTAAGGAAACTTCTAGTTTTTAATAATTTATAAGGGGGGGTTAGTATTGAAAAATGATAAATTTAATTTTTTTGATGGATTTTAAATTGGTTTTTATGGGGTTTTTTGATGAAATAATGGTTTTTTTTAATAAATTTTAAAGAAATTTCTGGTTTTTAATAATTTATTATGGGGTTTTGTTAAGGAAAAATGTTAAATTTAATTTATTTGATGGATTTAAATTGGTTTTTTATGGGGTTTTTTGATGAATTAATGGTTTTTTTGAATAAATTTTAAGGAAATTTCTGTTTTTTTATAATTTATTATGGGGGTTAGTATAGAAAAATGTTAAATTTAATTTATTTGATGGATTTAAATCTGTTTATTATGGGGTTTTTTGATGAATTAATGGTTTATTTAATAAATTTTAAGGAAATTTCTGGTTTTTAATTAATTTTTAATGGGGGTTTGTTAAGGAAAAATGTTAAATTTAATTTATTTGATGGATTTAAATTGGTTTTTATGGGGTTTTTTGATGAATTAATGGTATTTTTTAATAAATTTTAAGGAAATTTCTGGTTTTTAATAATTTTATTATGGGGTTTTGTTAAGGAAAAATGTTAAATTTAATTTATTTGATGGATTTAAATTGGTTTTTATGGGGTTTTTTTTAAGAATTAATGGATTTTTATAAATTTTAAGGAAACTTCTAGTTTTTAATAATTTATAATGGGGGTTACTATGGAAAAATGTTAAATTTAATTTATTAGTTGGATTTAAATCGGTTATTATGGGGGATTGTTAAGGAATTATTGTTATTTTTAAGGATTTTTATTAAATTTTAAGGAAACTTCTAGTTTTTAATAATTTATAATGGGGGGTTAGTATAAGAAAAATGTTAAATTTAATTTATTTGAAGGATTTAAATCGGTTATTATGGGGTTTTTTTGATGAATTAATGGTATTTTTAATAAATTTTAAGGAAATTTCTGGTTTTTAATAATTTATTATGGGTTTTGTTGAGGGAAAAATGTTAAATTTAATTTATTTGATGGATTTTAAATTGGTTTTTATGGGGTTTTTTTGATGAATTAATGGTTTTTTGAATAAATTTTAAGGAAATTTCTGGTTTTTAATAATTTATTATGGGGTTTTGATAAGGAAAAATGTTAAATTTAATTTATTTGATGGATTTAAATTGGTTTTTATGGGGTTTTTTTAAAGAATTAATGTGTTTTTTTTATAAATTTTAAGGAAACTTCTAGTTTTTAATAATTTATAATGGGGGGTTACTATGGAAAAATGTTAAATTTAATTTATTAGTTGGATTTAAATCGGTTATTATGGGGGATTGTTAAGAAATTATTGTTATTTTTAAGGATTTTTATTAAATTTTAAGGAAACTTCTAGTTTTTAATAATTTATAATGGGGGGTTAGTATGGAAAAAATGTTAAATTTAATTTATTTGATGGATTTAAATTGGTTTTTATGGGGGTTTTTTTTGATGAAATAATGGTTTTTTTTAATAAATTTTAAAGAAATTTCTGGTTTTTAATAATTTATTATGGGGTTTTGTTAAGGAAAAATGTTAAATTTAATTTATTTGATGGATTTTAAATTGGTTTTTTATGGGGTTTTTTGATGAATTAATGGTTTTTTTGAATAAATTTTAAGGAAATTTCTGGTTTTTAATAATTTATAATGGGGGTTACTATGGAAAAAATGTTAAATTTAATTTATTAGTTGGATTTAAATCGGTTATTATGGGGGATTGTTAAGGAATTATTGTTATTTTTAAGGATTTTTATTAAATTTTAAGGAAACTTCTAGTTTTTAATAATTTATAATGGGGGTTAGTATAGAAAAATGTTAAATTTTAATTTATTTGATGGATTTAAATTGGTTTTTTATGGGGTTTTTTTGATGAAATAATGGTTTTTTTTAATAAATTTTAAGGAAATTTCTGGTTTTTTAATAATTTATTATGGGGTTTTGTTGAGGAAAAATGTTAAATTTAATTTATTTGATGGATTTAAATTGGTTTTTTATGGGGTTTTTTGATGAATTAATGGTTTTTTTGAATAAATTTTAAGGAAACTTCTAGTTTTTAATAATTTATAATGGGGGTTACTATGGAAAAATGTTAAATTTAATTTTATTAGTTGGATTTAAATCGGTTATTATGGGGGATTGTTAAGGAATTATTGTTATTTTTAAGGATTTTTATTAAATTTTAAGGAAACTTCTAGTTTTTAATAATTTATAATGGGGGTTAGTATGGAAAAATGTTAAATTTAATTTATTTGATGGATTTAAATTGGTTTTTTATGGGGTTTTTTTGATGAATTAATGGTATTTTTAATAACTTTTAAGGAAATTTCTGGTTTTTTAATAATTTATTATGGGTTTTGTTAAGGAAAAATGTTAAATTTAATTTATTTGATGGATTTAAATTGGTTTTTATGGGGTTTTTTGATGAAAATAATGGTTTTTTTTAATAAATTTTAAAGAAATTTCTGGTTTTTAATAATTTATTATGGGGTTTTGTTAAGGAAAAATGTTAAATTTAATTTATTTGATGGATTTAAATTGGTTTTTATGGGGTTTTTTGATGAATTAATGGTTTTTTGAATAAATTTTAAGGAAATTTCTGGTTTTTAATAATTTATTATGGGGGTTAGTATAGAAAAATGTTAAATTTAATTTATTTGATGGATTTTAAATTGGTTTTTATGGGGTTTTTTAAAGAATTAATGGTTTTTTTTTTATAAATTTTAAGGAAACTTCTAGTTTTTAATAATTTATAATGGGGGTTACTATGAAAAAAATGTTAAATTTAATTTATTAGTTGGATTTAAATCGGTTATTATGGAGGATTGTTAAGGAATTATTGTTATTTTTAAGGATTTTTATTAAATTTTAAGGAAACTTCTAGTTTTTAATAATTTATAAGGGGGGTTAGTATTGAAAAATGATAAATTTAATTTTTTTGATGGATTTAAATTGGTTTTTATGGGGTGTTTTTTGATGAAATAATGGTTTTTTTTTAATAAATTTTAAAGAAATTTCTGGTTTTTAATAATTTATTATGGGGTTTTTGTTAAGGAAAAATGTTAAATTTAATTTATTTGATGGATTTTAAATTGGTTTTTTATGGGGTTTTTTGATGAATTAATGGTTTTTTTTGAATAAATTTTTAAGGAAATTTCTGGTTTTTTATAATTTATTATGGGGGTTAGTATAGAAAAATGTTAAATTTAATTTATTTGATGGATTTAAATCTGTTATTATGGGGTTTTTTTGATGAATTAATGGTTTATTTAATAAATTTTAAGGAAATTTCTGGTTTTTTAATAATTTTTAATGGGGGGTTTGTTAAGGAAAAATGTTAAATTTAATTTATTTGATGGATTTAAATTGGTTTTTATGGGGTTTTTTTGATGAATTAATGGTATTTTTAATAAATTTTAAGGAAATTTCTGGTTTTTAATATTTATTATGGGGGTTTAGTATAGAAAAATGTTAAATTTAATTTATTTGATGGATTTAAATTGGTTTTTTATGGGGGTTTTTTAAAGAATTAATGGTTTTTTTTTATAAATTTTAAGGAAACTTCTAGTTTTTAATAATTTATAATGGGGTGTTACTATGAAAAAATGTTAAATTTAATTTATTAGTTGGATTTTAAATCGGTTATTATGGAGGATTGTTAAGGAATTATTGTTATTTTTAAGGATTTTTATTAAATTTTAAGGAAACTTCTAGTTTTTAATAATTTATAAGGGGGGGGTTAGTATTGAAAAAATGATAAATTTAATTTTTTTGATGGATTTAAATTGGTTTTTATGGGGTTTTTTGATGAAATAATGGTTTTTTTAATAAATTTTAAAGAAATTTCTGGTTTTTAATAATTTATTATGGGGTTTTGTTAAGGAAAAATGTTAAATTTAATTTATTTGATGGATTTTTAAATTGGTTTTTTATGGGGGTTTTTTGATGAATTAATGGTTTTTTTGAATAAATTTTAAGGAAATTTCTGGTTTTTTATAATTTATTATGGGGGTTAGTATAGAAAAATGTTAAATTTAATTTATTTGATGGATTTAAATCTGTTATTATGGGGTTTTTTGATGAATTAATGGTTTATTTAATAAATTTTAAGGAAATTTCTGGTTTTTAATAATTTATTATGGGGTTTTGATAAGGAAAAATGTTAAATTTAATTTATTTGATGGATTTAAATTGGTTTTTATGGGGTTTTTTAAAGAATTAATGGTTTTTTTTTATAAATTTTAAGGAAACTTCTAGTTTTTAATAATTTATAATGGGGGTTACTATGGAAAAATGTTAAATTTAATTTATTAGTTGGATTTAAATCGGTTATTATGGGGGATTGTTAAGAAATTATTGTTATTTTTAAGGATTTTTATTAAATTTTAAGGAAACTTCTAGTTTTTAATAATTTATAATGGGGGTTAGTATGGAAAAATGTTAAATTTAATTTATTTGATGGATTTAAATTGGTTTTTATGGGGTTTTTTGATGAAATAATGGTTTTTTTAATAAATTTTAAAGAAATTTCTGGTTTTTAATAATTTATTATGGGGTTTTGTTAAGGAAAAATGTTAAATTTAATTTATTTGATGGATTTAAATTGGTTTTTATGGGGTTTTTTTGATGAATTAATGGTTTTTTGAATAAATTTTAAGGAAATTTCTGGTTTTTAATAATTTATTATGGGGTTTTGTTAAGGAAAAATGTTAAATTTAATTTATTTGATGGATTTAAATTGGTTTTTATGGGGTTTTTTTAAGAATTAACGGTTTTTTTTATAAATTTTAAGGAAACTTCTAGTTTTTAATAATTTATAATGGGGGTTACTATGGAAAAATGTTAAATTTAATTTATTAGTTGGATTTAAATCGGTTATTATGGGGGATTGTTAAGGAATTATTGTTATTTTTAAGGATTTTTATTAAATTTTAAGGAAACTTCTAGTTTTTAATAATTTATAATGGGGGTTAGTATAGAAAAATGTTAAATTTAATTTATTTGATGGATTTAAATTGGTTTTTATGGGGTTTTTTTGATGAAATAATGGTTTTTTTAATAAATTTTAAGGAAATTTCTGGTTTTTTAATAATTTATTATGGGGTTTTGTTGAGGAAAAATGTTAAATTTAATTTATTTGATGGATTTAAATTGGTTTTTATGGGGTTTTTTGATGAATTAATGGTTTTTTTGAATAAATTTTAAGGAAACTTCTAGTTTTTAATAATTTATAATGGGGGGTTACTATGGAAAAATGTTAAATTTAATTTATTAGTTGGATTTAAATCGGTTATTATGGGGGATTGTTAAGGAATTATTGTTATTTTTAAGGATTTTTATTAAATTTTAAGGAAACTTCTAGTTTTTAATAATTTATAATGGGGGTTAGTATGGAAAAATGTTAAATTTAATTTATTTGATGGATTTAAATTGGTTTTTATGGGGTTTTTTTGATGAATTAATGGTATTTTTAATAACTTTTAAGGAAATTTCTGGTTTTTAATAATTTATTATGGGGTTTTGTTAAGGAAAAATGTTAAATTTAATTTATTTGATGGATTTAAATTGGTTTTTATGGGGTTTTTTGATGAAATAATGGTTTTTTTTAATAAATTTTAAAGAAATTTCTGGTTTTTAATAATTTATTATGGGGTTTTGTTAAGGAAAAATGTTAAATTTAATTTATTTGATGGATTTAAATTGGTTTTTATGGGGTTTTTTGATGAATTAATGGTTTTTTGAATAAATTTTAAGGAAATTTCTGGTTTTTAATAATTTATTATGGGGGTTAGTATAGAAAAATGTTAAATTTAATTTATTTGATGGATTTAAATTGGTTTTTATGGGGTTTTTTAAAGAATTAATGGTTTTTTTTTATAAATTTTAAGGAAACTTCTAGTTTTTAATAATTTATAATGGGGGTTACTATGAAAAAATGTTAAATTTAATTTATTAGTTGGATTTAAATCGGTTATTATGGAGGATTGTTAAGGAATTATTGTTATTTTTAAGGATTTTTATTAAATTTTAAGGAAACTTCTAGTTTTTAATAATTTATAAGGGGGGGTTAGTATTGAAAAATGATAAATTTAATTTTTTTGATGGATTTAAATTGGTTTTTATGGGGTTTTTTTGATGAAATAATGGTTTTTTTTAATAAATTTTAAAGAAATTTCTGGTTTTTAATAATTTATTATGGGGTTTTGTTAAGGAAAAATGTTAAATTTAATTTATTTGATGGATTTAAATTGGTTTTTATGGGGTTTTTTGATGAATTAATGGTTTTTTTGAATAAATTTTAAGGAAATTTCTGGTTTTTTATAATTTATTATGGGGGTTAGTATAGAAAAATGTTAAATTTAATTTATTTGATGGATTTAAATCTGTTATTATGGGGTTTTTTGATGAATTAATGGTTTATTTAATAAATTTTAAGGAAATTTCTGGTTTTTAATAATTTTTAATGGGGGTTTGTTAAGGAAAAATGTTAAATTTAATTTATTTGATGGATTTAAATTGGTTTTTATGGGGTTTTTTGATGAATTAATGGTATTTTTAATAAATTTTAAGGAAATTTCTGGTTTTTAATAATTTATTATGGGGGTTAGTATAGAAAAATGTTAAATTTAATTTATTTGATGGATTTAAATTGGTTTTTATGGGGTTTTTTAAAGAATTAATGGTTTTTTTTTATAAATTTTAAGGAAACTTCTAGTTTTTAATAATTTATAATGGGGGTTACTATGAAAAAATGTTAAATTTAATTTATTAGTTGGATTTAAATCGGTTATTATGGAGGATTGTTAAGGAATTATTGTTATTTTTAAGGATTTTTATTAAATTTTAAGGAAACTTCTAGTTTTTAATAATTTATAAGGGGGGTTAGTATTGAAAAATGATAAATTTAATTTTTTTGATGGATTTAAATTGGTTTTTATGGGGTTTTTTGATGAAATAATGGTTTTTTTAATAAATTTTAAAGAAATTTCTGGTTTTTAATAATTTATTATGAAGTTTTGTTAAGGAAAAATGTTAAATTTAATTTATTTGATGGATTTAAATTGGTTTTTATGGGGTTTTTTGATGAATTAATGGTTTTTTGAATAAATTTTAAGGAAATTTCTGGTTTTTTATAATTTATTATGGGGGTTAGTATAGAAAAATGTTAAATTTAATTTATTTGATGGATTTAAATCTGTTATTATGGGGTTTTTTTGATGAATTAATGGTTTATTTAATAAATTTTAAGGAAATTTCTGGTTTTTAATAATTTTTAATGGGGGTTTGTTAAGGAAAAATGTTAAATTTAATTTATTTGATGGATTTAAATTGGTTTTTATGGGGTTTTTTGATGAATTAATGGTATTTTTAATAAATTTTAAGGAAACTTCTAGTTTTTAATAATTTATAATGGGGGTTAGTATAGAAAAATGTTAAATTTAATTTATTTGAAGGATTTAAATCGGTTATTATGGGGTTTTTTTGATGAATTAATGGTATTTTTAATAAATTTTAAGGAAATTTCTGGTTTTTAATAATTTATTATGGGGTTTTGTTGAGGAAAAATGTTAAATTTAATTTATTTGATGGATTTAAATTGGTTTTTATGGGGTTTTTTTGATGAATTAATGGTTTTTTGAATAAATTTTAAGGAAATTTCTGGTTTTTAATAATTTATTATGGGGTTTTGATAAGGAAAAATGTTAAATTTAATTTATTTGATGGATTTAAATTGGTTTTTATGGGGTTTTTTAAAGAATTAATGGTTTTTTTTATAAATTTTAAGGAAACTTCTAGTTTTTAATAATTTATAATGGGGGTTACTATGGAAAAATGTTAAATTTAATTTATTAGTTGGATTTAAATCGGTTATTATGGGGGATTGTTAAGAAATTATTGTTATTTTTAAGGATTTTTATTAAATTTTAAGGAAACTTCTAGTTTTTAATAATTTATAATGGGGGTTAGTATGGAAAAATGTTAAATTTAATTTATTTGATGGATTTAAATTGGTTTTTATGGGGTTTTTTTGATGAAATAATGGTTTTTTTTAATAAATTTTAAAGAAATTTCTGGTTTTTAATAATTTATTATGGGGTTTTGTTAAGGAAAAATGTTAAATTTAATTTATTTGATGGATTTAAATTGGTTTTTATGGGGTTTTTTGATGAATTAATGGTTTTTTGAATAAATTTTAAGGAAATTTCTGGTTTTTAATAATTTATTATGGGGGTTAGTATAGAAAAATGTTAAATTTAATTTATTTGATGGATTTAAATCGGTTATTATGGGGTTTTTTGATGAATTAATGGTTTATTTAATAAATTTTAAGGAAATTTCTGGTTTTTAATAAATTTTAATGGGGGTTACTATGGAAAAATGTTAAATTTAATTTATTAGTTGGATTTAAATCGGTTATTATGGGGGATTGTTAAGGAATTATTGTTATTTTTAAGGATTTTTATTAAATTTTAAGGAAATTTCTAGTTTTTAATAATTTATAATGGGGGTTACTATGGAAAAATGTTAAATTTAATTTATTTGATGGATTTAAATTGGTTTTTATGGGGTTTTTTGATGAAATAATGGTTTTTTTAATAAATTTTAAGGAAATTTCTGGTTTTTAATAATTTATTATGGGGTTTTGTTGAGGAAAAATGTTAAATTTAATTTATTTGATGGATTTAAATTGGTTTTTATGGGGTTTTTTTGATGAATTAATGGTTTTTTTGAATAAATTTTAAGGAAACTTCTAGTTTTTAATAATTTATAATGGGGGTTACTATTGAAAAATGTTAAATTTAATTTATTAGTTGGATTTAAATCGGTTATTATGGGGGATTGTTAAGGAATTATTGTTATTTTTAAGGATTTTTATTAAATTTTAAGGAAACTTCTAGTTTTTAATAATTTATAATGGGGGTTAGTATGGAAAAATGTTAAATTTAATTTATTTGATGGATTTAAATTGGTTTTTATGGGGTTTTTTGATGAAATATTGGTTTTTTTAATAAATTTTAAGGAAATTTCTGGTTTTTAATAATTTATAATGGGGGTTAGTATGGAAAAATGTTAAATTTAATTTATTTGATGGATTTAAATCGGTTATTATGGGGTTTTTTGATGAATTAATGGTTTTTTGAATAAATTTTAAGGAAATTTATGGTTTTTAATAATTTATTATGGGGGTTTGTTAAGGAAAAATGTTAAATTTAATTTATTTGATGGATTTAAATTGGTTTTTATGGGGTTTTTTGATGAATTAATGGTATTTTTAATAACTTTTAAGGAAATTTCTGGTTTTTAATAATTTATTATGGGGTTTTGTTAAGGAAAAATGTTAAATTTAATTTATTTGATGGATTTAAATTGGTTTTTTATGGGGGTTTTTTTTAAGAAATAATGGTTTTTTTAATAAATTTTAAAGAAATTTCTGGTTTTTAATAATTTATTATGGGGTTTTGTTAAGGAAAAATGTTAAATTTAATTTATTTGATGGATTTAAATTGGTTTTTATGGGGTTTTTTGATGAATTAATGGTTTTTTGAATAAATTTTAAGGAAATTTCTGGTTTTTAATAATTTATTATGGGGGTTAGTATAGAAAAATGTTAAATTTAATTTATTTGATGGATTTAAATTGGTTTTTATGGGGTTTTTTAAAGAATTAATGGTTTTTTTTTATAAATTTTAAGGAAACTTCTAGTTTTTAATAATTTATAATGGGGGTTACTATGGAAAAATGTTAAATTTAATTTATTAGTTGGATTTAAATCGGTTATTATGGGGGATTGTTAAGGAATTATTGTTATTTTTAAGGATTTTTATTAAATTTTAAGGAAACTTCTAGTTTTTAATAATTTATAATGGGGGTTAGTATGGAAAAATGTTAAATTTAATTTATTTGATGGATTTAAATTGGTTTTTATGGGGTTTTTTTGATGAAATAATGGTTTTTTTAATAAATTTTAAGGAAATTTCTGGTTTTTAATAATTTATAATGGGGGTTAGTATGGAAAAATGTTAAATTTAATTTATTTGATGGATTTAAATCGGTTATTATGGGGTTTTTTGATGAATTAATGGTTTTTTGAATAAATTTTAAGGAAATTTATGGTTTTTAATAATTTATTATGGGGGTTTGTTAAGGAAAAATGTTAAATTTAATTTATTTGATGGATTTAAATTGGTTTTTATGGGGTTTTTTTGATGAATTAATGGTATTTTTAATAACTTTTAAGGAAATTTCTGGTTTTTTAATAATTTATTATGGGGTTTTGTTAAGGAAAAATGTTAAATTTAATTTATTTGATGGATTTAAATTGGTTTTTATGGGGTTTTTTGATGAAATAATGGTTTTTTTAATAAATTTTAAAGAAATTTCTGGTTTTTAATAATTTATTATGGGGTTTTGTTAAGGGAAAAATGTTAAATTTAATTTATTTGATGGATTTAAATTGGTTTTTATGGGGTTTTTTAAAGAATTAATGGTTTTTTTTTATAAATTTTAAGGAAACTTCTAGTTTTTAATAATTTATAATGGGGGGTTACTATGAAAAAATGTTAAATTTAATTTATTAGTTGGATTTAAATCGGTTATTATGGAGGATTGTTAAGGAATTATTGTTATTTTTAAGGATTTTTATTAAATTTTAAGGAAACTTCTAGTTTTTAATAATTTATAAGGGGGGTTAGTATTGAAAAATGATAAATTTAATTTTTTTGATGGATTTAAATTGGTTTTTATGGGGTTTTTTTGATGAAATAATGGTTTTTTTTAATAAATTTTAAAGAAATTTCTGGTTTTTAATAATTTATTATGGGGTTTTGTTAAGGAAAAATGTTAAATTTAATTTATTTGATGGATTTAAATTGGTTTTTATGGGGTTTTTTGATGAATTAATGGTTTTTTGAATAAATTTTAAGGAAATTTCTGGTTTTTTATAATTTATAATGGGGGTTAGTATGGAAAAATGTTAAATTTAATTTATTTGATGGATTTAAATCGGTTATTATGGGGTTTTTTGATGAATTAATGGTTTTTTGAATAAATTTTAAGGAAATTTATGGTTTTTAATAATTTATTATGGGGGTTTGTTAAGGAAAAATGTTAAATTTAATTTATTTGATGGATTTAAATTGGTTTTTATGGGGTTTTTTGATGAATTAATGGTATTTTTAATAACTTTTAAGGAAATTTCTGGTTTTTAATAATTTATTATGGGGTTTTGTTAAGGAAAAATGTTAAATTTAATTTATTTGATGGATTTAAATTGGTTTTTATGGGGTTTTTTTTAAGAAATAATGGTTTTTTTAATAAATTTTAAAGAAATTTCTGGTTTTTAATAATTTATTATGGGGTTTTGTTAAGGAAAAATGTTAAATTTAATTTATTTGATGGATTTAAATTGGTTTTTATGGGGTTTTTTGATGAATTAATGGTTTTTTGAATAAATTTTAAGGAAATTTCTGGTTTTTAATAATTTATTATGGGGGTTAGTATAGAAAAATGTTAAATTTAATTTATTTGATGGATTTAAATTGGTTTTTATGGGGTTTTTTAAAGAATTAATGGTTTTTTTTTATAAATTTTAAGGAAACTTCTAGTTTTTAATAATTTATAATGGGGGTTACTATGGAAAAATGTTAAATTTAATTTATTAGTTGGATTTAAATCGGTTATTATGGGGGATTGTTAAGGAATTATTGTTATTTTTAAGGATTTTTATTAAATTTTAAGGAAACTTCTAGTTTTTAATAATTTATAATGGGGGTTAGTATAGAAAAATGTTAAATTTAATTTATTTGAAGGATTTAAATCGGTTATTATGGGGTTTTTTGATGAATTAATGGTATTTTTAATAAATTTTAAGGAAATTTCTGGTTTTTAATAATTTATTATGGGGTTTTGTTGAGGAAAAATGTTAAATTTAATTTATTTGATGGATTTAAATTGGTTTTTATGGGGTTTTTTGATGAATTAATGGTTTTTTGAATAAATTTTAAGGAAATTTCTGGTTTTTAATAATTTATTATGGGGTTTTGATAAGGAAAAATGTTAAATTTAATTTATTTGATGGATTTAAATTGGTTTTTATGGGGTTTTTTAAAGAATTAATGGTTTTTTTTATAAATTTTAAGGAAACTTCTAGTTTTTAATAATTTATAATGGGGGTTACTATGGAAAAATGTTAAATTTAATTTATTAGTTGGATTTAAATCGGTTATTATGGGGGATTGTTAAGAAATTATTGTTATTTTTAAGGATTTTTATTAAATTTTAAGGAAACTTCTAGTTTTTAATAATTTATAATGGGGGTTAGTATGGAAAAATGTTAAATTTAATTTATTTGATGGATTTAAATTGGTTTTTATGGGGTTTTTTGATGAAATAATGGTTTTTTTTAATAAATTTTAAAGAAATTTCTGGTTTTTAATAATTTATTATGGGGTTTTGTTAAGGAAAAATGTTAAATTTAATTTATTTGATGGATTTAAATTGGTTTTTATGGGGTTTTTTGATGAATTAATGGTTTTTTGAATAAATTTTAAGGAAATTTCTGGTTTTTAATAATTTATTATGGGGGTTAGTATAGAAAAATGTTAAATTTAATTTATTTGATGGATTTAAATCGGTTATTATGGGGTTTTTTGATGAATTAATGGTTTATTTAATAAATTTTAAGGAAATTTCTGGTTTTTAATAAATTTTAATGGGGGTTACTATGGAAAAATGTTAAATTTAATTTATTAGTTGGATTTAAATCGGTTATTATGGGGGATTGTTAAGGAATTATTGTTATTTTTAAGGATTTTTATTAAATTTTAAGGAAATTTCTAGTTTTTAATAATTTATAATGGGGGTTACTATGGAAAAATGTTAAATTTAATTTATTTGATGGATTTAAATTGGTTTTTATGGGGTTTTTTGATGAAATATTGGTTTTTTTTAATAAATTTTAAGGAAATTTCTGGTTTTTAATAATTTATAATGGGGGTTAGTATGGAAAAATGTTAAATTTAATTTATTTGATGGATTTAAATCGGTTATTATGGGGTTTTTTGATGAATTAATGGTTTTTTGAATAAATTTTAAGGAAATTTATGGTTTTTAATAATTTATTATGGGGGTTTGTTAAGGAAAAATGTTAAATTTAATTTATTTGATGGATTTAAATTGGTTTTTTATGGGGTTTTTTGATGAATTAATGGTATTTTTAATAACTTTTAAGGAAATTTCTGGTTTTTAATAATTTATTATGGGGTTTTGTTAAGGAAAAATGTTAAATTTAATTTATTTGATGGATTTAAATTGGTTTTTATGGGGTTTTTTTAAGAAATAATGGTTTTTTTTAATAAATTTTAAAGAAATTTCTGGTTTTTAATAATTTATTATGGGGTTTTGTTAAGGAAAAATGTTAAATTTAATTTATTTGATGGATTTAAATTGGTTTTTATGGGGTTTTTTGATGAATTAATGGTTTTTTTGAATAAATTTTAAGGAAATTTCTGGTTTTTAATAATTTATTATGGGGGTTAGTATAGAAAAATGTTAAATTTAATTTATTTGATGGATTTAAATTGGTTTTTATGGGGTTTTTTAAAGAATTAATGGTTTTTTTTTATAAATTTTAAGGAAACTTCTAGTTTTTAATAATTTATAATGGGGGTTACTATGGAAAAATGTTAAATTTAATTTATTAGTTGGATTTAAATCGGTTATTATGGGGGATTGTTAAGGAATTATTGTTATTTTTAAGGATTTTTATTAAATTTTAAGGAAACTTCTAGTTTTTAATAATTTATAATGGGGGTTAGTATGGAAAAATGTTAAATTTAATTTATTTGATGGATTTAAATTGGTTTTTATGGGGTTTTTTGATGAAATAATGGTTTTTTTTAATAAATTTTAAGGAAATTTCTGGTTTTTAATAATTTATAATGGGGGTTAGTATGGAAAAATGTTAAATTTAATTTATTTGATGGATTTAAATCGGTTATTATGGGGTTTTTTGATGAATTAATGGTTTTTTGAATAAATTTTAAGGAAATTTATGGTTTTTAATAATTTATTATGGGGGTTTGTTAAGGAAAAATGTTAAATTTAATTTATTTGATGGATTTAAATTGGTTTTTATGGGGTTTTTTGATGAATTAATGGTATTTTTAATAACTTTTAAGGAAATTTCTGGTTTTTAATAATTTATTATGGGGTTTTGTTAAGGAAAAATGTTAAATTTAATTTATTTGATGGATTTAAATTGGTTTTTATGGGGTTTTTTGATGAAATAATGGTTTTTTTTAATAAATTTTAAAGAAATTTCTGGTTTTTAATAATTTATTATGGGGTTTTGTTAAGGAAAAATGTTAAATTTAATTTATTTGATGGATTTAAATTGGTTTTTATGGGGTTTTTTGATGAATTAATGGTTTTTTGAATAAATTTTAAGGAAATTTCTGGTTTTTAATAATTTATTATGGGGGTTAGTATAGAAAAATGTTAAATTTAATTTATTTGATGGATTTAAATTGGTTTTTATGGGGTTTTTTAAAGAATTAATGGTTTTTTTTTATAAATTTTAAGGAAACTTCTAGTTTTTAATAATTTATAATGGGGGTTACTATGAAAAAATGTTAAATTTAATTTATTAGTTGGATTTAAATCGGTTATTATGGAGGATTGTTAAGGAATTATTGTTATTTTTAAGGATTTTTATTAAATTTTAAGGAAACTTCTAGTTTTTAATAATTTATAAGGGGGGTTAGTATTGAAAAATGATAAATTTAATTTTTTTGATGGATTTAAATTGGTTTTTATGGGGTTTTTTGATGAAATAATGGTTTTTTTAATAAATTTTAAAGAAATTTCTGGTTTTTAATAATTTATTATGGGGTTTTGTTAAGGAAAAATGTTAAATTTAATTTATTTGATGGATTTAAATTGGTTTTTATGGGGTTTTTTGATGAATTAATGGTTTTTTGAATAAATTTTAAGGAAATTTCTGGTTTTTTATAATTTATAATGGGGGTTAGTATGGAAAAATGTTAAATTTAATTTATTTGATGGATTTAAATCGGTTATTATGGGGTTTTTTGATGAATTAATGGTTTTTTGAATAAATTTTAAGGAAATTTATGGTTTTTAATAATTTATTATGGGGGTTTGTTAAGGAAAAATGTTAAATTTAATTTATTTGATGGATTTAAATTGGTTTTTATGGGGTTTTTTGATGAATTAATGGTATTTTTAATAACTTTTAAGGAAATTTCTGGTTTTTAATAATTTATTATGGGGTTTTGTTAAGGAAAAATGTTAAATTTAATTTATTTGATGGATTTAAATTGGTTTTTTATGGGGTTTTTTTTAAGAAATAATGGTTTTTTTTAATAAATTTTAAAGAAATTTCTGGTTTTTAATAATTTATTATGGGGTTTTGTTAAGGAAAAATGTTAAATTTAATTTATTTGATGGATTTAAATTGGTTTTTATGGGGTTTTTTGATGAATTAATGGTTTTTTGAATAAATTTTAAGGAAATTTCTGGTTTTTAATAATTTATTATGGGGGTTAGTATAGAAAAATGTTAAATTTAATTTATTTGATGGATTTAAATTGGTTTTTATGGGGTTTTTTAAAGAATTAATGGTTTTTTTTTTATAAATTTTAAGGAAACTTCTAGTTTTTAATAATTTATAATGGGGGTTACTATGGAAAAATGTTAAATTTAATTTATTAGTTGGATTTAAATCGGTTATTATGGGGGATTGTTAAGGAATTATTGTTATTTTTAAGGATTTTTATTAAATTTTAAGGAAACTTCTAGTTTTTAATAATTTATAATGGGGGTTAGTATAGAAAAATGTTAAATTTAATTTATTTGATGGATTTAAATCGGTTATTATGGGGTTTTTTGATGAATTAATGGTTTATTTAATAAATTTTAAGGAAATTTCTGGTTTTTAATAAATTTTAATGGGGGTTACTATGGAAAAATGTTAAATTTAATTTATTAGTTGGATTTAAATCGGTTATTATGGGGGATTGTTAAGGAATTATTGTTATTTTTAAGGATTTTTATTAAATTTTAAGGAAATTTCTAGTTTTTAATAATTTATAATGGGGGTTACTATGGAAAAATGTTAAATTTAATTTATTTGATGGATTTAAATTGGTTTTTATGGGGTTTTTTGATGAAATATTGGTTTTTTTAATAAATTTTAAGGAAATTTCTGGTTTTTAATAATTTATAATGGGTAGTATGGAAAAATGTTAAATTTAATTTATTTGATGGATTTAAATCGGTTATTATGGGGTTTTTTGATGAATTAATGGTTTTTTGAATAAATTTTAAGGAAATTTATGGTTTTTAATAATTTATTATGGGGGTTTGTTAAGGAAAAATGTTAAATTTAATTTATTTGATGGATTTAAATTGGTTTTTATGGGGTTTTTTGATGAATTAATGGTATTTTTAATAACTTTTAAGGAAATTTCTGGTTTTTAATAATTTATTATGGGGTTTTGTTAAGGAAAAATGTTAAATTTAATTTATTTGATGGATTTAAATTGGTTTTTATGGGGTTTTTTTAAGAAATAATGGTTTTTTTAATAAATTTTAAAGAAATTTCTGGTTTTTAATAATTTATTATGGGGTTTTGTTAAGGAAAAATGTTAAATTTAATTTATTTGATGGATTTAAATTGGTTTTTATGGGGTTTTTTGATGAATTAATGGTTTTTTGAATAAATTTTAAGGAAATTTCTGGTTTTTAATAATTTATTATGGGGGTTAGTATAGAAAAATGTTAAATTTAATTTATTTGATGGATTTAAATTGGTTTTTATGGGGTTTTTTAAAGAATTAATGGTTTTTTTTATAAATTTTAAGGAAACTTCTAGTTTTTAATAATTTATAATGGGGGTTACTATGGAAAAAATGTTAAATTTAATTTATTAGTTGGATTTAAATCGGTTATTATGGGGGATTGTTAAGGAATTATTGTTATTTTTAAGGATTTTTATTAAATTTTAAGGAAACTTCTAGTTTTTAATAATTTATAATGGGGGTTAGTATGGAAAAATGTTAAATTTAATTTATTTGATGGATTTAAATTGGTTTTTATGGGGTTTTTTGATGAAATAATGGTTTTTTTAATAAATTTTAAGGAAATTTCTGGTTTTTAATAATTTATAATGGGGGTTAGTATGGAAAAATGTTAAATTTAATTTATTTGATGGATTTAAATCGGTTATTATGGGGTTTTTTGATGAATTAATGGTTTTTTGAATAAATTTTAAGGAAATTTATGGTTTTTAATAATTTATTATGGGGGTTTGTTAAGGAAAAATGTTAAATTTAATTTATTTGATGGATTTAAATTGGTTTTTATGGGGTTTTTTGATGAATTAATGGTATTTTTAATAACTTTTAAGGAAATTTCTGGTTTTTAATAATTTATTATGGGGTTTTGTTAAGGAAAAATGTTAAATTTAATTTATTTGATGGATTTAAATTGGTTTTTATGGGGTTTTTTGATGAAATAATGGTTTTTTTAATAAATTTTAAAGAAATTTCTGGTTTTTAATAATTTATTATGGGGTTTTGTTAAGGAAAAATGTTAAATTTAATTTATTTGATGGATTTAAATTGGTTTTTATGGGGTTTTTTGATGAATTAATGGTTTTTTGAATAAATTTTAAGGAAATTTCTGGTTTTTAATAATTTATTATGGGGGTTAGTATAGAAAAATGTTAAATTTAATTTATTTGATGGATTTAAATTGGTTTTTATGGGGTTTTTTAAAGAATTAATGGTTTTTTTTATAAATTTTAAGGAAACTTCTAGTTTTTAATAATTTATAATGGGGGTTACTATGAAAAAATGTTAAATTTAATTTATTAGTTGGATTTAAATCGGTTATTATGGAGGATTGTTAAGGAATTATTGTTATTTTTAAGGATTTTTATTAAATTTTAAGGAAACTTCTAGTTTTTAATAATTTATAAGGGGGGTTAGTATTGAAAAATGATAAATTTAATTTTTTTGATGGATTTAAATTGGTTTTTATGGGGTTTTTTGATGAAATAATGGTTTTTTTAATAAATTTTAAAGAAATTTCTGGTTTTTAATAATTTATTATGGGGTTTTGTTAAGGAAAAATGTTAAATTTAATTTATTTGATGGATTTAAATTGGTTTTTATGGGGTTTTTTGATGAATTAATGGTTTTTTGAATAAATTTTAAGGAAATTTCTGGTTTTTTATAATTTATAATGGGGGTTAGTATGGAAAAATGTTAAATTTAATTTATTTGATGGATTTAAATCGGTTATTATGGGGTTTTTTGATGAATTAATGGTTTTTTGAATAAATTTTAAGGAAATTTATGGTTTTTAATAATTTATTATGGGGGTTTGTTAAGGAAAAATGTTAAATTTAATTTATTTGATGGATTTAAATTGGTTTTTATGGGGTTTTTTGATGAATTAATGGTATTTTTAATAACTTTTAAGGAAATTTCTGGTTTTTAATAATTTATTATGGGGTTTTGTTAAGGAAAAATGTTAAATTTAATTTATTTGATGGATTTAAATTGGTTTTTATGGGGTTTTTTTAAGAAATAATGGTTTTTTTAATAAATTTTAAAGAAATTTCTGGTTTTTAATAATTTATTATGGGGTTTTGTTAAGGAAAAATGTTAAATTTAATTTATTTGATGGATTTAAATTGGTTTTTATGGGGTTTTTTGATGAATTAATGGTTTTTTGAATAAATTTTAAGGAAATTTCTGGTTTTTAATAATTTATTATGGGGGTTAGTATAGAAAAATGTTAAATTTAATTTATTTGATGGATTTAAATTGGTTTTTATGGGGTTTTTTAAAGAATTAATGGTTTTTTTTATAAATTTTAAGGAAACTTCTAGTTTTTAATAATTTATAATGGGGGTTACTATGGAAAAATGTTAAATTTAATTTATTAGTTGGATTTAAATCGGTTATTATGGGGGATTGTTAAGGAATTATTGTTATTTTTAAGGATTTTTATTAAATTTTAAGGAAACTTCTAGTTTTTAATAATTTATAATGGGGGTTAGTATAGAAAAATGTTAAATTTAATTTATTTGAAGGATTTAAATCGGTTATTATGGGGTTTTTTGATGAATTAATGGTATTTTTAATAAATTTTAAGGAAATTTCTGGTTTTTAATAATTTATTATGGGGTTTTGTTGAGGAAAAATGTTAAATTTAATTTATTTGATGGATTTAAATTGGTTTTTATGGGGTTTTTTGATGAATTAATGGTTTTTTGAATAAATTTTAAGGAAATTTCTGGTTTTTAATAATTTATTATGGGGTTTTGATAAGGAAAAATGTTAAATTTAATTTATTTGATGGATTTAAATTGGTTTTTATGGGGTTTTTTAAAGAATTAATGGTTTTTTTTATAAATTTTAAGGAAACTTCTAGTTTTTAATAATTTATAATGGGGGTTACTATGGAAAAATGTTAAATTTAATTTATTAGTTGGATTTAAATCGGATATTAGTTGGATTTAAATCGGTTATTATGGGGGATTGTTAAGAAATTATTGTTATTTTTAAGGATTTTTATTAAATTTTAAGGAAACTTCTAGTTTTTAATAATTTATAATGGGGGTTAGTATGGAAAAATGTTAAATTTAATTTATTTGATGGATTTAAATTGGTTTTTATGGGGTTTTTTGATGAAATAATGGTTTTTTTTAATAAATTTTAAAGAAATTTCTGGTTTTTAATAATTTATTATGGGGTTTTGTTAAGGAAAAATGTTAAATTTAATTTATTTGATGGATTTAAATTGGTTTTTATGGGGTTTTTTGATGAATTAATGGTTTTTTGAATAAATTTTAAGGAAATTTCTGGTTTTTAATAATTTATTATGGGGGTTAGTATAGAAAAATGTTAAATTTAATTTATTTGATGGATTTAAATCGGTTATTATGGGGTTTTTTGATGAATTAATGGTTTATTTAATAAATTTTAAGGAAATTTCTGGTTTTTAATAAATTTTAATGGGGGTTACTATGGAAAAATGTTAAATTTAATTTATTAGTTGGATTTAAATCGGTTATTATGGGGGATTGTTAAGGAATTATTGTTATTTTTAAGGATTTTTATTAAATTTTAAGGAAATTTCTAGTTTTTAATAATTTATAATGGGGGTTACTATGGAAAAATGTTAAATTTAATTTATTTGATGGATTTAAATTGGTTTTTATGGGGTTTTTTTGATGAAATAATGGTTTTTTTTAATAAATTTTAAGGAAATTTCTGGTTTTTAATAATTTATTATGGGGTTTTGTTGAGGAAAAATGTTAAATTTAATTTATTTGATGGATTTAAATTGGTTTTTATGGGGTTTTTTTGATGAATTAATGGTTTTTTGAATAAATTTTAAGGAAACTTCTAGTTTTTAATAATTTATAATGGGGGTTACTATGGAAAAATGTTAAATTTAATTTATTAGTTGGATTTAAATCGGTTATTATGGGGGATTGTTAAGGAATTATTGTTATTTTTAAGGATTTTTATTAAATTTTAAGGAAACTTCTAGTTTTTAATAATTTATAATGGGGGTTAGTATGGAAAAATGTTAAATTTAATTTATTTGATGGATTTAAATTGGTTTTTATGGGGTTTTTTGATGAAATAATGGTTTTTTTTAATAAATTTTAAGGAAATTTCTGGTTTTTAATAATTTATTATGGGGTTTTGTTAAGGAAAAATGTTAAATTTAATTTATTTGATGGATTTAAATTGGTTTTTATGGGGTTTTTTGATGAAATAATGGTTTTTTTAATAAATTTTAAAGAAATTTCTGGTTTTTAATAATTTATTATGGGGTTTTGTTAAGGAAAAATGTTAAATTTAATTTATTTGATGGATTTAAATTGGTTTTTATGGGGTTTTTTGATGAATTAATGGTTTTTTGAATAAATTTTAAGGAAATTTCTGGTTTTTAATAATTTATTATGGGGGTTAGTATAGAAAAATGTTAAATTTAATTTATTTGATGGATTTAAATTGGTTTTTATGGGGTTTTTTAAAGAATTAATGGTTTTTTTTTATAAATTTTAAGGAAACTTCTAGTTTTTAATAATTTATAATGGGGGTTACTATGAAAAAATGTTAAATTTAATTTATTAGTTGGATTTAAATCGGTTATTATGGGGTTTTTTGATGAAATAATGGTTTTTTTAATAAATTTTAAAGAAATTTCTGGTTTTTAATAATTTATTATGGGGTTTTGTTAAGGAAAAATGTTAAATTTAATTTATTTGATGGATTTAAATTGGTTTTTATGGGGTTTTTTGATGAATTAATGGTTTTTTGAATAAATTTTAAGGAAATTTCTGGTTTTTTATAATTTATTATGGGGGTTAGTATAGAAAAATGTTAAATTTAATTTATTTGATGGATTTAAATCTGTTATTATGGGGTTTTTTGATGAATTAATGGTTTATTTAATAAATTTTAAGGAAATTTCTGGTTTTTAATAATTTTTAATGGGGGTTTGTTAAGGAAAAAT
The DNA here is from genome assembly GCF_020882245.1 of Rhopalosiphum padi. Classification (NCBI taxonomy): domain Eukaryota; kingdom Metazoa; phylum Arthropoda; class Insecta; order Hemiptera; family Aphididae; genus Rhopalosiphum; species Rhopalosiphum padi. Next base: position 5,019,084 of record NW_026869996.1, on the reverse strand, counting down.
GTTAAATTTAATTTATTTGATGGATTTAAATTGGTTTTTATGGGGTTTTTTGATGAATTAATGGTATTTTTAATAAATTTTAAGGAAATTTCTGGTTTTTAATAATTTATTATGGGGTTTTGTTAAGGAAAAATGTTAAATTTAATTTATTTGATGGATTTAAATTGGTTTTTATGGGGTTTTTTTAAGAATTAATGGATTTTTATAAATTTTAAGGAAACTTCTAGTTTTTAATAATTTATAATGCGGGTTACTATGGAAAAATGTTAAATTTAATTTATTAGTTGGATTTAAATCGGTTATTATGGGGGATTGTTAAGGAATTATTGTTATTTTTAAGGATTTTTATTAAATTTTAAAGAAACTTCTAGTTTTTAATAATTTATAATGGGGGTTAGTATAGAAAAATGTTAAATTTAATTTATTTGAAGGATTTAAATCGGTTATTATGGGGTTTTTTTAATGAATTAATGGTATTTTTAATAAATTTTAAGGAAATTTCTGGTTTTTAATAATTTATTATGGGGTTTTGTTGAGGAAAAATGTTAAATTTAATTTATTTGATGGATTTAAATTGGTTTTTATGGGGTTTTTTTGATGAATTAATGGTTTTTTTGAATAAATTTTAAGGAAATTTCTGGTTTTTAATAATTTATTATGGGGTTTTGATAAGGAAAAATGTTAAATTTAATTTATTTGATGGATTTAAATTGGTTTTTATGGGGTTTTTTAAAGAATTAATGGTTTTTTTTATAAATTTTAAGGAAACTTCTAGTTTTTAATAATTTATAATGGGGGTTACTATGGAAAAATGTTAAATTTAATTTATTAGTTGGATTTAAATCGGTTATTATGGGGGATTGTTAAGAAATTATTGTTATTTTTAAGGATTTTTATTAAATTTTAAGGAAACTTCTAGTTTTTAATAATTTATAATGGGGGTTAGTATGGAAAAATGGATTTAAATTGGTATTTATGGGGTTTTTTGATGAAATAATGGTTTTTTTTAATAAATTTTAAAGAAATTTCTGGTTTTTAATAATTTATTATGGGGTTTTGTTAAGGAAAAATGTTAAATTTAATTTATTTGATGGATTTAAATTGGTTTTTATGGGGTTTTTTGATGAATTAATGGTTTTTTGAATAAATTTTAAGGAAATTTCTGGTTTTTAATAATTTATTATGGGGGTTAGTATAGAAAAATGTTAAATTTAATTTATTTGATGGATTTAAATCGGTTATTATGGGGTTTTTTGATGAATTAATGGTTTATTTAATAAATTTTAAGGAAATTTCTGGTTTTTAATAAATTTTAATGGGGGTTACTATGGAAAAATGTTAAATTTAATTTATTAGTTGGATTTAAATCGGTTATTATGGGGGATTGTTAAGGAATTATTGTTATTTTTAAGGATTTTTATTAAATTTTAAGGAAATTTCTAGTTTTTAATAATTTATAATGGGGGTTACTATGGAAAAATGTTAAATTTAATTTATTTGATGGATTTAAATTGGTTTTTATGGGGTTTTTTGATGAAATAATGGTTTTTTTAATAAATTTTAAGGAAATTTCTGGTTTTTAATAATTTATTATGGGGTTTTGTTGAGGAAAAATGTTAAATTTAATTTATTTGATGGATTTAAATTGGTTTTTATGGGGTTTTTTGATGAATTAATGGTTTTTTGAATAAATTTTAAGGAAACTTCTAGTTTTTAATAATTTATAATGGGGGTTACTATGGAAAAATGTTAAATTTAATTTATTAGTTGGATTTAAATCGGTTATTATGGGGGATTGTTAAGGAATTATTGTTATTTTTAAGGATTTTTATTAAATTTTAAGGAAACTTCTAGTTTTTAATAATTTATAATGGGGGTTAGTATGGAAAAATGTTAAATTTAATTTATTTGATGGATTTAAATTGGTTTTTATGGGGTTTTTTTGATGAAATAATGGTTTTTTTAATAAATTTTAAGGAAATTTCTGGTTTTTAATAATTTATAATGGGGGTTAGTATGGAAAAATGTTAAATTTAATTTATTTGATGGATTTAAATCGGTTATTATGGGGTTTTTTGATGAATTAATGGTTTTTTGAATAAATTTTAAGGAAATTTATGGTTTTTAATAATTTATTATGGGGGTTTGTTAAGGAAAAATGTTAAATTTAATTTATTTGATGGATTTAAATTGGTTTTTATGGGGTTTTTTGATGAATTAATGGTATTTTTAATAACTTTTAAGGAAATTTCTGGTTTTTAATAATTTATTATGGGGTTTTGTTAAGGAAAAATGTTAAATTTAATTTATTTGATGGATTTAAATTGGTTTTTATGGGGTTTTTTTAAGAAATAATGGTTTTTTTAATAAATTTTAAAGAAATTTCTGGTTTTTAATAATTTATTATGGGGTTTTGTTAAGGAAAAATGTTAAATTTAATTTATTTGATGGATTTAAATTGGTTTTTATGGGGTTTTTTTGATGAATTAATGGTTTTTTGAATAAATTTTAAGGAAATTTCTGGTTTTTAATAATTTATTATGGGGGTTAGTATAGAAAAATGTTAAATTTAATTTATTTGATGGATTTAAATTGGTTTTTATGGGGTTTTTTAAAGAATTAATGGTTTTTTTTATAAATTTTAAGGAAACTTCTAGTTTTTAATAATTTATAATGGGGGTTACTATGGAAAAATGTTAAATTTAATTTATTAGTTGGATTTAAATCGGTTATTATGGGGGATTGTTAAGGAATTATTGTTATTTTTAAGGATTTTTATTAAATTTTAAGGAAACTTCTAGTTTTTAATAATTTATAATGGGGGTTAGTATAGAAAAATGTTAAATTTAATTTATTTGAAGGATTTAAATCGGTTATTATGGGGTTTTTTGATGAATTAATGGTATTTTTAATAAATTTTAAGGAAATTTCTGGTTTTTAATAATTTATTATGGGGTTTTGTTGAGGAAAAATGTTAAATTTAATTTATTTGATGGATTTAAATTGGTTTTTATGGGGTTTTTTGATGAATTAATGGTTTTTTGAATAAATTTTAAGGAAATTTCTGGTTTTTAATAATTTATTATGGGGTTTTGTTAAGGAAAAATGTTAAATTTAATTTATTTGATGGATTTAAATTGGTTTTTATGGGGTTTTTTTAAGAATTAACGGTTTTTTTTATAAATTTTAAGGAAACTTCTAGTTTTTAATAATTTATAATGGGGGTTACTATGGAAAAATGTTAAATTTAATTTATTAGTTGGATTTAAATCGGTTATTATGGGGGATTGTTAAGGAATTATTGTTATTTTTAAGGATTTTTATTAAATTTTAAGGAAACTTCTAGTTTTTAATAATTTATAATGGGGGTTAGTATAGAAAAATGTTAAATTTAATTTATTTGATGGATTTAAATCGGTTATTATGGGGTTTTTTGATGAATTAATGGTATTTTTAATAAATTTTAAGGAAATTTCTGGTTTTTAATAATTTATTATGGGGGTTAGTATAGAAAAATGTTAAATTTAATTTATTTGATGGATTTAAATCGGTTATTATGGGGTTTTTTGATGAATTAATGGTTTATTTAATAAATTTTAAGGAAATTTCTGGTTTTTAATAAATTTTAATGGGGGTTACTATGGAAAAAATGTTAAATTTAATTTATTAGTTGGATTTAAATCGGTTATTATGGGGGATTGTTAAGGAATTATTGTTATTTTTAAGGATTTTTATTAAATTTTAAGGAAATTTCTAGTTTTTAATAATTTATAATGGGGGTTACTATGGAAAAATGTTAAATTTAATTTATTTGATGGATTTAAATTGGTTTTTATGGGGTTTTTTGATGAAATAATGGTTTTTTTTAATAAATTTTAAGGAAATTTCTGGTTTTTAATAATTTATTATGGGGTTTTGTTGAGGAAAAATGTTAAATTTAATTTATTTGATGGATTTAAATTGGTTTTTATGGGGTTTTTTGATGAATTAATGGTTTTTTGAATAAATTTTAAGGAAACTTCTAGTTTTTAATAATTTATAATGGGGGTTACTATGGAAAAATGTTAAATTTAATTTATTAGTTGGATTTAAATCGGTTATTATGGGGGATTGTTAAGGAATTATTGTTATTTTTAAGGATTTTTATTAAATTTTAAGGAAACTTCTAGTTTTTAATAATTTATAATGGGGGTTAGTATGGAAAAATGTTAAATTTAATTTATTTGATGGATTTAAATTGGTTTTTATGGGGTTTTTTGATGAAATAATGGTTTTTTTAATAAATTTTAAGGAAATTTCTGGTTTTTAATAATTTATTATGGGGTTTTGTTAAGGAAAAATGTTAAATTTAATTTATTTGATGGATTTAAATTGGTTTTTATGGGGTTTTTTGATGAAATAATGGTTTTTTTAATAAATTTTAAAGAAATTTCTGGTTTTTAATAATTTATTATGGGGTTTTGTTAAGGAAAAATGTTAAATTTAATTTATTTGATGGATTTAAATTGGTTTTTATGGGGTTTTTTGATGAATTAATGGTTTTTTTGAATAAACTTTAAGGAAATTTCTGGTTTTTAATAATTTATTATGGGGGTTAGTATAGAAAAATGTTAAATTTAATTTATTTGATGGATTTAAATTGGTTTATTGGTTTTTATGGGGTTTTTTAAAGAATTAATGGTTTTTTTTTATAAATTTGAAGGAAACTTCTAGTTTTTAATAATTTATAATGGGGGTTACTATGAAAAAATGTTAAATTTAATTTATTAGTTGGATTTAAATCGGTTATTATGGAGGATTGTTAAGGAATTATTGTTATTTTTAAGGATTTTTATTAAATTTTAAGGAAACTTCTAGTTTTTAATAATTTATAAGGGGGGTTAGTATTGAAAAATGATAAATTTAATTTTTTTGATGGATTTAAATTGGTTTTTATGGGGTTTTTTGATGAAATAATGGTTTTTTTAATAAATTTTAAAGAAATTTCTGGTTTTTAATAATTTATTATGGGGTTTTGTTAAGGAAAAATGTTAAATTTAATTTATTTGATGGATTTAAATTGGTTTTTATGGGGTTTTTTGATGAATTAATGGTTTTTTGAATAAATTTTAAGGAAATTTCTGGTTTTTAATAATTTATTATGGGGGTTAGTATAGAAAAATGTTAAATTTAATTTATTTGATGGATTTAAATCTGTTATTATAGGGGATTGTTAAGGAATTATTGTTATTTTTAAGGATTTTTATTAAATTTTAAGGAAACTTCTAGTTTTTAATAATTTATAATGGGGGTTAGTATAGAAAAATGTTAAATTTAATTTATTTGAAGGATTTAAATCGGTTATTATGGGGTTTTTTGATGAATTAATGGTATTTTTAATAAATTTTAAGGAAATTTCTGGTTTTTAATAATTTATTATGGGGTTTTGTTAAGGAAAAATGTTAAATTTAATTTATTTGATGGATTTAAATTGGTTTTTATGGGGTTTTTTGATGAATTAATGGTTTTTTTTTATAAATTTTAAGGAAACTTCTAGTTTTTTAATAATTTATAATGGGGGTTACTATGGAAAAATGTTAAATTTAATTTATTAGTTGGATTTAAATCGGTTATTATGGGGGATTGTTATGGAATTATTGTTATTTTTAAGGATTTTTATTAAATTTTAAGGAAACTTCTAGTTTTTAATAATTTATAATGGGGGGTTAGTATGGAAAAATGTTAAATTTAATTTATTTGATGGATTTAAATTGGTTTTTATGGGGTTTTTTGATGAAATAATGGTTTTTTTTTAATAAATTTTAAGGAAATTTCTGGTTTTTAATAATTTATTATGGGGGTTAGTATAGAAAAATGTTAAATTTAATTTATTTGATGGATTTAAATCGGTTATTATGGGGTTTTTTGATGAATTAATGGTTTATTTAATAAATTTTAAGGAAATTTCTGGTTTTTAATAAATTTTAATGGGGGTTACTATGGAAAAATGTTAAATTTAATTTATTAGTTGGATTTAAATCGGTTATTATGGGGAATTGTTAAGGAATTATTGTTATTTTTAAGGATTTTTATTAAATTTTAAGGAAACTTCTAGTTTTTAATAATTTATAATGGGGGTTAGTATAGAAAAATGTTAAATTTAATTTATTTGAAGGATTTAAATCGGTTATTATGGGGTTTTTTTGATGAATTAATGGTATTTTTAATAAATTTTAAGGAAATTTCTGGTTTTTAATAATTTATTATGGGGTTTTGTTAAGGAAAAATGTTAAATTTAATTTATTTGATGGATTTAAATTGGTTTTTATGGGGTTTTTTGATGAATTAATGGTTTTTTTTTATAAATTTTAAGGAAATTTATGGTTTTTAATAATTTATTATGGGGGTTTGTTAAGGAAAAATGTTAAATTTAATTTATTTGATGGATTTAAATTGGTTTTTATGGGGTTTTTTTGATGAATTAATGGTATTTTTAATAACTTTTAAGGAAATTTCTGGTTTTTAATAATTTATTATGGGGTTTTGTTAAGGAAAAATGTTAAATTTAATTTATTTGATGGATTTAAATTGGTTTTTATGGGGTTTTTTTAAGAAATAATGGTTTTTTTTAATAAATTTTAAAGAAATTTCTGGTTTTTAATAATTTATTATGGGGTTTTGTTAAGGAAAAATGTTAAATTTAATTTATTTGATGGATTTAAATTGGTTTTTATGGGGTTTTTTGATGAATTAATGGTTTTTTGAATAAATTTTAAGGAAATTTCTGGTTTTTAATAATTTATTATGGGGGTTAGTATAGAAAAATGTTAAATTTAATTTATTTGATGGATTTAAATTGGTTTTTATGGGGTTTTTTAAAGAATTAATGGTTTTTTTTTATAAATTTTAAGGAAACTTCTAGTTTTTAATAATTTATAATGGGGGGTTACTATGGAAAAATGTTAAATTTAATTTATTAGTTGGATTTAAATCGGTTATTATGGGGGATTGTTAAGGAATTATTGTTATTTTTAAGGATTTTTATTAAATTTTAAGGAAACTTCTAGTTTTTAATAATTTATAATGGGGGGTTACTATGGAAAAATGTTAAATTTAATTTATTTGATGGATTTAAATTGGTTTTTTATGGGGTTTTTTGATGAAATAATGGTTTTTTTTAATAAATTTTAAGGAAATTTCTGGTTTTTAATAATTTATTATGGGGTTTTGTTGAGGAAAAATGTTAAATTTAATTTATTTGATGGATTTAAATTGGTTTTTATGGGGTTTTTTGATGAATTAATGGTTTTTTTGAATAAATTTTAAGGAAACTTCTAGTTTTTAATAATTTATAATGGGGGTTACTATGGAAAAATGTTAAATTTAATTTATTAGTTGGATTTAAATCGGTTATTATGGGGGATTGTTAAGGAATTATTGTTATTTTTAAGGATTTTTATTAAATTTTAAGGAAACTTCTAGTTTTTAATAATTTATAATGGGGGTTAGTATAGAAAAATGTTAAATTTAATTTATTTGAAGGATTTAAATCGGTTATTATGGGGTTTTTTTGATGAATTAATGGTATTTTTAATAAATTTTAAGGAAATTTCTGGTTTTTAATAATTTATTATGGGGTTTTGTTGAGGAAAAATGTTAAATTTAATTTATTTGATGGATTTAAATTGGTTTTTATGGGGTTTTTTGATGAATTAATGGTTTTTTGAATAAATTTTAAGGAAATTTCTGGTTTTTAATAATTTATTATGGGGTTTTGTTAAGGAAAAATGTTAAATTTAATTTATTTGATGGATTTAAATTGGTTTTTATGGGGTTTTTTTAAGAATTAACGGTTTTTTTTTATAAATTTTAAGGAAACTTCTAGTTTTTAATAATTTATAATGGGGGTTACTATGGAAAAATGTTAAATTTAATTTATTAGTTGGATTTAAATCGGTTATTATGGGGGATTGTTAAGGAATTATTGTTATTTTTAAGGATTTTTATTAAATTTTAAGGAACTTCTAGTTTTTAATAATTTATAATGGGGGGTTAGTATAGAAAAATGTTAAATTTAATTTATTTGAAGGATTTAAATCGGTTATTATGGGGTTTTTTGATGAATTAATGGTATTTTTAATAAATTTTAAGGAAATTTCTGGTTTTTAATAATTTATTATGGGGTTTTGTTAAGGAAAAATGTTAAATTTAATTTATTTGATGGATTTAAATTGGTTTTTATGGGGTTTTTTGATGAATTAATGGTTTTTTTTTATAAATTTTAAGGAAACTTCTAGTTTTTAATAATTTATAATGGGGGGTTACTATGGAAAAATGTTAAATTTAATTTATTAGTTGGATTTAAATCGGTTATTATGGGGGATTGTTATGGAATTATTGTTATTTTTAAGGATTTTTTATTAAATTTTAAGGAAACTTCTAGTTTTTAATAATTTATAATGGGGGTTAGTATGGAAAAATGTTAAATTTAATTTATTTGATGGATTTAAATTGGTTTTTATGGGGTTTTTTTGATGAAATAATGGTTTTTTTTAATAAATTTTAAGGAAATTTCTGGTTTTTTAATAATTTATTATGGGGGTTAGTATAGAAAAATGTTAAATTTAATTTATTTGATGGATTTAAATCGGTTATTATGGGGTTTTTTGATGAATTAATGGTTTATTTAATAAATTTTAAGGAAATTTCTGGTTTTTAATAAATTTTAATGGGGGTTACTATGGAAAAATGTTAAATTTAATTTATTAGTTGGATTTAAATCGGTTATTATGGGGAATTGTTAAGGAATTATTGTTATTTTTAAGGATTTTTATTAATTTTAAGGAAACTTCTAGTTTTTAATAATTTATAATGGGGGGTTAGTATAGAAAAATGTTAAATTTAATTTATTTGAAGGATTTAAATCGGTTATTATGGGGTTTTTTGATGAATTAATGGTATTTTTAATAAATTTTAAGGAAATTTCTGGTTTTTAATAATTTATTATGGGGTTTTGTTAAGGAAAAATGTTAAATTTAATTATTTGATGGATTTAAATTGGTTTTTATGGGGTTTTTTGATGAATTAATGGTTTTTTTTATAAATTTTAAGGAAATTTATGGTTTTTAATAATTTATTATGGGGGTTTGTTAAGGAAAAATGTTAAATTTAATTTATTTGATGGATTTTAAATTGGTTTTTATGGGGTTTTTTGATGAATTAATGGTATTTTTAATAACTTTTAAGGAAATTTCTGGTTTTTAATAATTTATTATGGGGTTTTGTTAAGGAAAAATGTTAAATTTAATTTATTTGATGGATTTAAATTGGTTTTTATGGGGTTTTTTTAAGAAATAATGGTTTTTTTAATAAATTTTAAAGAAATTTCTGGTTTTTAATAATTTATTATGGGGTTTTGTTAAGGAAAAATGTTAAATTTAATTTATTTGATGGATTTAAATTGGTTTTTTATGGGGTTTTTTTGATGAATTAATGGTTTTTTTGAATAAATTTTAAGGAAATTTCTGGTTTTTAATAATTTATTATGGGGGTTAGTATAGAAAAATGTTAAATTTAATTTATTTGATGGATTTAAATTGGTTTTTATGGGGTTTTTTAAAGAATTAATGGTTTTTTTTTATAAATTTTAAGGAAACTTCTAGTTTTTAATAATTTATAATGGGGGTTACTATGGAAAAATGTTAAATTTAATTTATTAGTTGGATTTAAATCGGTTATTATGGGGGATTGTTAAGGAATTATTGTTATTTTTTAAGGATTTTTATTAAATTTTAAGGAAACTTCTAGTTTTTAATAATTTATAATGGGGGTTACTATGGAAAAATGTTAAATTTAATTTATTTGATGGATTTAAATTGGTTTTTATGGGGTTTTTTGATGAAATAATGGTTTTTTTTTTAATAAATTTTAAGGAAATTTCTGGTTTTTAATAATTTATTATGGGGTTTTGTTGAGGAAAAATGTTAAATTTAATTTATTTGATGGATTTAAATTGGTTTTTATGGGGTTTTTTGATGAATTAATGGTTTTTTTGAATAAATTTTAAGGAAACTTCTAGTTTTTAATAATTTATAATGGGGGTTACTATGGAAAAATGTTAAATTTAATTTATTAGTTGGATTTAAATCGGTTATTATGGGGGATTGTTAAGGAATTATTGTTATTTTTAAGGATTTTTATTAAATTTTAAGGAAACTTCTAGTTTTTAATAATTTATAATGGGGGTTAGTATAGAAAAATGTTAAATTTAATTTATTTGATGGATTTAAATTGGTTTTTATGGGGTTTTTTAAAGAATTAATGGTTTTTTTTATAAATTTGAAGGAAACTTCTAGTTTTTAATAATTTATAATGGGGGTTACTATGAAAAAATGTTAAATTTAATTTATTAGTTGGATTTAAATCGGTTATTATGGAGGATTGTTAAGGAATTATTGTTATTTTTAAGGATTTTTATTAAATTTTAAGGAAACTTCTAGTTTTTAATAATTTATAAGGGGGGTTAGTATTGAAAAATGATAAATTTAATTTTTTTGATGGATTTAAATTGGTTTTTATGGGGTTTTTTTGATGAAATAATGGTTTTTTTAATAAATTTTAAAGAAATTTCTGGTTTTTAATAATTTATTATGGGGTTTTGTTAAGGAAAAATGTTAAATTTAATTTATTTGATGGATTTAAATTGGTTTTTTATGGGGTTTTTTGATGAATTAATGGTTTTTTTGAATAAATTTTAAGGAAATTTCTGGTTTTTAATAATTTATTATGGGGGTTAGTATAGAAAAATGTTAAATTTAATTTATTTGATGGATTTAAATCTGTTATTATAGGGTTTTTTTGATGAATTAATGGTTTATTTAATAAATTTTAAGGAAATTTCTGGTTTTTAATAATTTTTAATGGGGGTTTGTTAAGGAAAAATGTTAAATTTAATTTATTTGATGGATTTAAATTGGTTTTTATGGGGTTTTTTTGATGAATTAATGGTATTTTTAATAAATTTTAAGGAAATTTCTGGTTTTTAATAATTTATTATGGGGTTTTGTTAAGGAAAAATGTTAAATTTAATTTATTTGATGGATTTAAATTGGTTTTTATGGGGTTTTTTTAAGAATTAACGTTTTTTTTTTATAAATTTTAAGGAAACTTCTAGTTTTTAATAATTTATAATGGGGGTTACTATGGAAAAATGTTAAATTTAATTTATTAGTTGGATTTAAATCGGTTATTATGGGGGATTGTTAAGGAATTATTGTTATTTTTAAGGATTTTTATTAAATTTTAAGGAAACTTCTAGTTTTTAATAATTCATAATGGGGGTTAGTATAGAAAAATGTTAAATTTAATTTATTTGAAGGATTTAAATCGGTTATTATGGGGTTTTTTGATGAATTAATGGTATTTTTAATAAATTTTAAGGAAATTTCTGGTTTTTAATAATTTATTATGGGGTTTTGTTGAGGAAAAATGTTAAATTTAATTTATTTGATGGATTTAAATTGGTTTTTATGGGGTTTTTTGATGAATTAATGGTTTTTTGAATAAATTTTAAGGAAATTTCTGGTTTTTAATAATTTATTATGGGGTTTTGTTAAGGAAAAATGTTAAATTTAATTTATTTGATGGATTTAAATTGGTTTTTATGGGGTTTTTTTTAAGAATTAACGGTTTTTTTTTATAAATTTTAAGGAAACTTCTAGTTTTTAATAATTTATAATGGGGGTTACTATGGAAAAATGTTAAATTTAATTTATTAGTTGGATTTAAATCGGTTATTATGGGGGATTGTTAAGGAATTATTGTTATTTTTAAGGATTTTTATTAAATTTTAAGGAAACTTCTAGTTTTTAATAATTTATAATGGGGGTTAGTATAGAAAAATGTTAAATTTAATTTATTTGATGGATTTAAATCGGTTATTATGGGGTTTTTTGATGAATTAATGGTATTTTTAATAAATTTTAAGGAAATTTCTGGTTTTTAATAATTTATTATGGGGTTTTGTTAAGGAAAAATGTTAAATTTAATTTATTTGATGGATTTAAATTGGTTTTTATGGGGTTTTTTGATGAATTAATGGTTTTTTTTATAAATTTTAAGGAAACTTCTAGTTTTTAATAATTTATAATGGGGGTTACTATGGAAAAATGTTAAATTTAATTTATTAGTTGGATTTAAATCGGTTATTATGGGGGATTGTTATGGAATTATTGTTATTTTTAAGGATTTTTATTAAATTTTAAGGAAACTTCTAGTTTTTAATAATTTATAATGGGGGTTAGTATGGAAAAATGTTAAATTTAATTTATTTGATGGATTTAAATTGGTTTTTATGGGGTTTTTTTGATGAAATAATGGTTTTTTTTAATAAATTTTAAGGAAATTTCTGGTTTTTAATAATTTATTATGGGGGTTAGTATAGAAAAATGTTAAATTTAATTTATTTGATGGATTTAAATCGGTTATTATGGGGTTTTTTTGATGAATTAATGGTTTATTTAATAAATTTTAAGGAAATTTCTGGTTTTTAATAAATTTTAATGGGGGTTAGTATGGAAAAATGTTAAATTTAATTTATTAGTTGGATTTAAATCGGTTATTATGGGGATTGTTAAGGAATTATTGTTATTTTTAAGGATTTTTATTAAATTTTAAGGAAATTTCTAGTTTTTAATAATTTATAATGGGGGTTACTATGGAAAAATGTTAAATTTAATTTATTTGATGGATTTAAATTGGTTTTTATGGGGTTTTTTGATGAAATAATGGTTTTTTTAATAAATTTTAAGGAAATTTCTGGTTTTTAATAATTTATTATGGGGTTTTGTGAGGAAAAATGTTAAATTTAATTTATTTGATGGATTTAAATTGGTTTTTTATGGGGTTTTTTGATGAATTAATGGTTTTTTGAATAAATTTTAAGGAAACTTCTAGTTTTTAATAATTTATAATGGGGGTTAGTATAGAAAAATGTTAAATTTAATTTATTTGATGGATTTAAATCGGTTATTATGGGGTTTTTTTGATGAATTAATGGTATTTTTAATAAATTTTAAGGAAATTTCTGGTTTTTAATAATTTATTATGGGGTTTTGTTAATGAAAAATGTTAAATTTAATTTATTTGATGGATTTAAATTGGTTTTTATGGGGTTTTTTGATGAATTAATGGTTTTTTTTTTATAAATTTTAAGGAAACTTCTAGTTTTTAATAATTTATAATGGGGGTTACTATGGAAAAATGTTAAATTTAATTTATTAGTTGGATTTAAATCGGTTATTATGGGGGATTGTTATGGAATTATTGTTATTTTTAAGGATTTTTATTAAATTTTAAGGAAACTTCTAGTTTTTAATAATTTATAATGGGGGTTAGTATGGAAAAATGTTAAATTTAATTTATTTGATGGATTTAAATTGGTTTTTATGGGGTTTTTTGATGAAATAATGGTTTTTTTAATAAATTTTAAGGAAATTTCTGGTTTTTTAATAATTTATTATGGGGGTTAGTATAGAAAAATGTTAAATTTAATTTATTTGATGGATTTAAATCGGTTATTATGGGGTTTTTTGATGAATTAATGGTTTATTTAATAAATTTTAAGGAAATTTCTGGTTTTTAATAAATTTTAATGGGGGTTAGTATGGAAAAATGTTAAATTTAATTTATTAGTTGGATTTAAATCGGTTATTATGGGGGATTGTTAAGGAATTATTGTTATTTTTAAGGATTTTTATTAAATTTTAAGGAAATTTCTAGTTTTTAATAATTTATAATGGGGGTTACTATGGAAAAATGTTAAATTTAATTTATTTGATGGATTTAAATTGGTTTTTATGGGGTTTTTTGATGATATAATGGTTTTTTTAATAAATTTTAAGGAAATTTCTGGTTTTTAATAATTTATTATGGGGTTTTGTTGAGGAAAAATGTTAAATTTAATTTATTTGATGGATTTAAATTGGTTTTTATGGGGTTTTTTGATGAATTAATGGTTTTTTGAATAAATTTTAAGGAAACTTCTAGTTTTTAATAATTTATAATGGGGGTTAGTATAGAAAAATGTTAAATTTAATTTATTTGATGGATTTAAATCGGTTATTATGGGGTTTTTTTGATGAATTAATGGTATTTTTAATAAATTTTAAGGAAATTTCTGGTTTTTAATAATTTATTATGGGGTTTTGTTAAGGAAAAATGTTAAATTTAATTTATTTGATGGATTTAAATTGGTTTTTATGGGGTTTTTTTGATGAATTAATGGTTTTTTTTATAAATTTTAAGGAAACTTCTAGTTTTTAATAATTTATAATGGGGGTTACTATGGAAAAATGTTAAATTTAATTTATTAGTTGGATTTAAATCGGTTATTATGGGGGATTGTTATGGAATTATTGTTATTTTTAAGGATTTTTATTAAATTTTAAGGAAACTTCTAGTTTTTAATAATTTATAATGGGGGTTAGTATGGAAAAATGTTAAATTTAATTTATTTGATGGATTTAAATTGGTTTTTATGGGGTTTTTTGATGAAATAATGGTTTTTTTTAATAAATTTTAAGGAAATTTCTGGTTTTTAATAATTTATTATGGGGGTTAGTATAGAAAAATGTTAAATTTAATTTATTTGATGGATTTAAATCGGTTATTATGGGGTTTTTTGATGAATTAATGGTTTATTTAATAAATTTTAAGGAAATTTCTGGTTTTTAATAAATTTTAATGGGGGTTAGTATGGAAAAATGTTAAATTTAATTTATTAGTTGGATTTAAATCGGTTATTATGGGGGATTGTTAAGGAATTATTGTTATTTTTAAGGATTTTTATTAAATTTTAAGGAAATTTCTAGTTTTTAATAATTTATAATGGGGGTTACTATGGAAAAATGTTAAATTTAATTTATTTGATGGATTTAAATTGGTTTTTATGGGGTTTTTTTGATGAAATAATGGTTTTTTTAATAAATTTTAAGGAAATTTCTGGTTTTTAATAATTTATTATGGGGTTTTGTTGAGGAAAAATGTTAAATTTAATTTATTTGATGGATTTAAATTGGTTTTTATGGGGTTTTTTGATGAATTAATGGTTTTTTTTGAATAAATTTTAAGGAAACTTCTAGTTTTTAATAATTTATAATGGGGGTTACTATGGAAAAATGTTAAATTTAATTTATTAGTTGGATTTAAATCGGTTATTATGGGGGATTGTTAAGGAATTATTGTTATTTTTAAGGATTTTTATTAAATTTTAAGGAAACTTCTAGTTTTTAATAATTTATAATGGGGGTTAGTATAGAAAAATGTTAAATTTAATTTATTTGATGGATTTAAATTGGTTTTTTATGGGGTTTTTTAAAGAATTAATGGTTTTTTTTATAAATTTGAAGGAAACTTCTAGTTTTTAATAATTTATAATGGGGGGTTACTATGAAAAAATGTTAAATTTAATTTATTAGTTGGATTTAAATCGGTTATTATGGAGGATTGTTAAGGAATTATTGTTATTTTTAAGGATTTTTATTAAATTTTAAGGAAACTTCTAGTTTTTAATAATTTATAAGGGGGGTTAGTATTGAAAAATGATAAATTTAATTTTTTTGATGGATTTAATTGGTTTTTATGGGGTTTTTTTGATGAAATAATGGTTTTTTTTAATAAATTTTAAAGAAATTTCTGGTTTTTTAATAATTTATTATGGGGTTTTGTTAAGGAAAAATGTTAAATTTAATTTATTTGATGGATTTAAATTGGTTTTTATGGGGTTTTTTGATGAATTAATGGTTTTTTTGAATAAATTTTAAGGAAATTTCTGGTTTTTAATAATTTATTATGGGGGTTAGTATAGAAAAATGTTAAATTTAATTTATTTGATGGATTTAAATCTGTTATTATAGGGTTTTTTGATGAATTAATGGTTTATTTAATAAATTTTAAGGAAATTTCTGGTTTTTAATAATTTTTAATGGGGGTTTTGTTAAGGAAAAAATGTTAAATTTAATTTATTTGATGGATTTAAATTGGTTTTTATGGGGTTTTTTGATGAATTAATGGTATTTTTAATAAATTTTAAGGAAATTTCTGGTTTTTAATAATTTATTATGGGGTTTTGTTAAGGAAAAATGTTAAATTTAATTTATTTGATGGATTTAAATTGGTTTTTATGGGGTTTTTTTAAGAATTAACGTTTTTTTTTTATAAATTTTAAGGAAACTTCTAGTTTTTAATAATTTATAATGGGGGTTACTATGGAAAAATGTTAAATTTAATTTATTAGTTGGATTTAAATCGGTTATTATGGGGGATTGTTAAGGAATTATTGTTATTTTTAAGGATTTTTATTAAATTTTAAGGAAACTTCTAGTTTTTAATAATTTATAATGGGGGTTAGTATAGAAAAATGTTAAATTTAATTTATTTGAAGGATTTAAATCGGTTATTATGGGGTTTTTTGAA
>NW_026869996.1:4992601-5002132 GCF_020882245.1 Rhopalosiphum padi | reverse complement strand
TGAACGCGGTGATCCCGCGGCAAACGATGTGGGGTCTCGGAATCGTCTGCAGACGACTTAAGTACCGGGCGGGGTGTTGTACTCGGCAGAGCAGTTACCACGCTGCGATCTGTTAAGACTGCCCTTTGCCTCGGGGGTTCGTCTTGTCGGTTGGACAGGACCCCCAGTGACCGAAGCGCACGCGCACGCGGTGGCTCGGCCCACCGGTCGTGTTCGTCGCCTCGGACGCGCTACCTGAACGGTGCGCGGCGGAGAACCGCCGCGCACCGCGAAGAGGCGTCCGTCGCGCGGACCGCCGGGCCAGCCGACCGCGCCAGTGACTGTCTCCGGACGTTCGTCGTTTAACACGGCGGGCGCCCGGGTCGGTTGCTGGCGCGGTCGGCCGGCCCTGCGGTCTGCGCGACGGACGCCTTTTTTTTTTTATATCAAATCGCCGTACCGCTACGTACCGGGGACTTGTAAATTTTAAAATTTTTTTTTTTCTCATATCACAACGTCGCACCGCTACGTACGGTGGACTTGTAAATTTTTTTTCACATCACGTCGCCGTACCACTACGTACCGGGGACTTGTAAATTTTAAATTTTTTTTTTTTTTCTCATATCACAACGTCGCACCGCTACGTACCGGGGACTTTGTAAATATTTTTTTTTTCGGTAAAAATTTTTTGAAAACGGCAATCTGAGTTGTGGCCATATTTGTGTTTCCGTGAGTTCCGTAGACCTAGCAGTGGTAAAATAGAACGGTCAGACAAGAATCTCGTACCCTGATCGATATATAATGACCGAGATAAGGACAGTGAAAATTTTCCAGCCGCGTGATTACCCCGGGGACCGTGGACCGAGCAGCACGGGCGTCGTACCACACGGTGAGGTCGCCGTTGGTCCCCGGCGACCGGACGGCGGTTCGAGATAAGGACAGTGAAAATTCTCCCGCCGTTTGATTTCCTCGGGGACCGTGGACCGAGAAGCACGGGCGTCGTACTACACGGTGAGGTCGCCCGTAGGCCACCGGCGACCGGACCGCGGTTCGAGATAAGGACAGTGAAAATTTTCCCCGCCGCGTGATTTCACCGGGGACCGTCGACCGGCGAGCACAGTCCCGTCGGCAACCGGACAGGTCGAAAAATATTTTTTCTTCTCCTGCGCTCCGGAAGCCTACACTCAGTCGCAGCACACGACGTACGCATCTATCGCCCGGCGGACTCGGGATGAAAAATAATTTTTTTTTTTCTCCGAGTCCGACTGCGGCCCCGTGCGCAGCGGTCGTCGGTTCCCAGTCGGGTACGGTACCGGGTCAGCGAAATCTAATTTTCCTGCGGGTCGCCCGGTACCCCCGGCGGTCGTCCGGCGTCGCCCGCTGAGCGCGGCCCCTCGGCCGGGTGGGTCGAAATTTTTATTTCTCCTCCGGCGCCCCGGACGCTCACCTTCGGTCCGGGTACGAGTCGTACGCGTCTGTCAAGGCGGTTGTGTCGAGATTTAAAATTTTTTTTTTTTTCCCCCGACACCGACCGCGGACCGGGCGGCGAGGTCGTCGGGTCCCCGTTATCGCTCGGCGTACCGGGCGTAGCGGCGAAATTTCAGTTTACCCGTAAGTCACCCGGAGACCGCGGACCGACCGTCGCGTTTCCCCGGTGGCCGAATCGCGTCGCCCGCGGAGCGCTGCCCCTCGGCCGGGTCGAAAATTTTTTTCCTCCTCCGGCGATCCGGGCGCCCACGGTCGGTGTAGGCACGCGTCGTACGCGTCGGTCGCGGCGGTCGCGTCGAGTTTAAAAATTTTTTTTTTTTTTCCCCGGGACCCCGACCGCGGCCCCGGCGGAGCGGTCGTCCGGTCCCCGGTAACCCTCGGCGCACGGGGGCGTAGGCGGCGGAATCGGATCCCGCCGGGTAGCGGGCCCGGGGACCGCGGACCGTACGCGTCGGCCGGCTCCCGAGGGGTCCCGGTACTCGGGGTCGCCCGTGCCCGGGAAAAGGATAAGGACAGTGAGGGAGTTGCGGCACCACTACGCACGGCGTGAGTATTTGGTGCGTACCGCTACGCACCACGTCTACGGGGCGCGCTCTTAGGACCGCTAAGGTCCGCCGGGTGTTGGGTTCGCCGGCGCCGGGTCAGCCGCGGGGACCGTGAGACGTCGTCCCCGGCGAAGTTTCCCGCGGGAACCGCGACCGGCGAGCGCCGTGCCGGTCGTCGCCCGGACGGGCCGAAAAATTTTTTTTCTCCACCTGCGCTCCGGACGCCCGCCGTGGGTCGCGGCACGCGTCGTTCGCGTCGGTCGACCGCGCGGACTCGGGATGAAAAATAATTTTTTTTTTTTTTTCTCCGACCCGGCGGTGCGGTCGTCGGTTCGCCGGTTCCCCGTCGGGCACGGCACGCTGACGGCGAAATCTGATTTTCTCCGCGGGTCGCCCGGTACCCCGGCGGTCGCCCGCGGAGCGCTGCCCCTCGGCCGGGTCGAAAATTTTTTTCCTCCTCCGGCGATCCGGGCGCCCACGGTCGGTGTAGGCACGCGTCGTACGCGTCGGTCGCGGCGGTCGCGTCGAGTTTAAAAATTTTTTTTTTTTTTCCCCGGGACCCCCGACCGCGGCCCCGGCGGAGCGGTCGTCCGGTCCCCGGTAACCCTCGGCGCACGGGGGCGTAGGCGGCGGAATCGGATCCCGCCGGGTAGCGGGCCCGGGGACCGCGGACCGTACGCGTCGGCCGGCTCCCGAGGGGTCCCGGTACTCGGGGTCGCCCGTGCCCGGGAAAAGGATAAGGACAGTGAGGGAGTTGCGGCACCACTACGCACGGCGTGAGTATTTGGTGCGTACCGCTACGCACCACGTCTACGGGGCGCGCTCTTAGGACCGCTAAGGTCCGCCGGGTGTTGGGTTTCGCCGGCGCCGGGTCAGCCGCGGGGACCGTGAGACGTCGTCCCCGGCGAAGTTTCCCGCGGGAACCGCGACCGGCGAGCGCCGTGCCGTCGTCGCCCGGACGGGCCGAAAAATTTTTTTTCTCCACCTGCGCTCCGGACGCCCGCCGTGGGTCGCGGCACGCGTCGTTCGCGTCGGTCGACCGCGCGGACTCGGGATGAAAAATAATTTTTTTTTTTTTTCTCCGACCCGGCGGTGCGGTCGTCGGTTCGCCGGTTCCCCGTCGGGCACGGCACGCTGACGGCGAAATCTGATTTTCTCCGCGGGTCGCCCGGTACCCCCGGCGGTCGCCCGCGGAGCGCTGCCCCTCGGCCGGGTCGAAAATTTTTTTCCTCCTCCGGCGATCCGGGCGCCCACGGTCGGTGTAGGCACGCGTCGTACGCGTCGGTCGCGGCGGTCGCGTCGAGTTTAAAAATTTTTTTTTTTTTCCCCGGGACCCCGACCGCGGCCCCGGCGGAGCGGTCGTCCGGTCCCCGGTAACCCTCGGCGCACGGGGGCGTAGGCGGCGGAATCGGATCCCGCCGGGTAGCGGGCCCGGGGACCGCGGACCGTACGCGTCGGCCGGCTCCCGAGGGGTCCCGGTACTCGGGGTCGCCCGTGCCCGGGAAAAGGATAAGGACAGTGAGGGAGTTGCGGCACCACTACGCACGGCGTGAGTATTTGGTGCGTACCGCTACGCACCACGTCTACGGGGCGCGCTCTTAGGACCGCTAAGGTCCGCCGGGTGTTGGGTTCGCCGGCGCCGGGTCAGCCGCGGGGACCGTGAGACGTCGTCCCCGGCGAAGTTTCCCGCGGGAACCGCGACCGGCGAGCGCCGTGCCGTCGTCGCCCGGACGGGCCGAAAATTTTTTTTCTCCACCTGCGCTCCGGACGCCCGCCGTGGGTCGCGGCACGCGTCGTTCGCGTCGGTCGACCGCGCGGACTCGGGATGAAAAATAATTTTTTTTTTTTTCTCCGACCCGGCGGTGCGGTCGTCGGTTCGCCGGTTCCCCGTCGGGCACGGCACGCTGACGGCGAAATCTGATTTTCTCCGCGGGTCGCCCGGTACCCCGGCGGTCGCCCGCGGAGCGCTGCCCCTCGGCCGGGTCGAAAATTTTTTTCCTCCTCCGGCGATCCGGGCGCCCACGGTCGGTGTAGGCACGCGTCGTACGCGTCGGTCGCGGCGGTCGCGTCGAGTTTAAAAATTATTTTTTTTTTCCCCGGGACCCCGACCGCGGCCCCGGCGGAGCGGTCGTCCGGTCCCCGGTAACCCTCGGCGCACGGGGGCGTAGGCGGCGGAATCGGATCCCGCCGGGTAGCGGGCCCGGGGACCGCGGACCGTACGCGTCGGCCGGCTCCCGAGGGGTCCCGGTACTCGGGGTCGCCCGTGCCCGGGAAAAGGATAAGGACAGTGAGGGAGTTGCGGCACCACTACGCACGGCGTGAGTATTTGGTGCGTACCGCTACGCACCACGTCTACGGGGCGCGCTCTTAGGACCGCTAAGGTCCGCCGGGTGTTGGGTTCGCCGGCGCCGGGTCAGCCGCGGGGACCGTGAGGCGTCGTCCCCGGCGAAGTTTCCCGCGGGAACCGCGACCGGCGAGCGCCGTGCCGTCGTCGCCCGGACGGGCCGAAAAATTTTTTTTTCTCCACCTGCGCTCCGGACGCCCGCCGTGGGTCGCGGCACGCGTCGTTCGCGTCGGTCGACCGCGCGGACTCGGGATGAAAAATAATTTTTTTTTTTTTTCTCCGACCCGGCGGTGCGGTCGTCGGTTCGCCGGTTCCCCGTCGGGCACGGCACGCTGACGGCGAAATCTGATTTTCTCCGCGGGTCGCCCGGTACCCCGGCGGTCGCCCGCGGAGCGCTGCCCCTCGGCCGGGTCGAAAATTTTTTTCCTCCTCCGGCGATCCGGGCGCCCACGGTCGGTGTAGGCACGCGTCGTACGCGTCGGTCGCGTCGAGTTTAAAAATTATTTTTTTTTTCCCCGGGACCCCGACCGCGGCCCCGGCGGAGCGGTCGTCCGGTCCCCGGTAACCCTCGGCGCACGGGGGCGTAGGCGGCGGAATCGGATCCCGCCGGGTAGCGGGCCCCGGGGACCGCGGACCGTACGCGTCGGCCGGCTCCCGAGGGGTCCCGGTACTCGGGGTCGCCCGTGCCCGGGAAAAGGATAAGGACAGTGAGGGAGTTGCGGCACCACTACGCACGGCGTGAGTATTTGGTGCGTACCGCTACGCACCACGTCTACGGGGCGCGCTCTTAGGACCGCTAAGGTCCGCCGGGTGTTGGGTTCGCCGGCGCCGGGTCAGCCGCGGGGACCGTGAGACGTCGTCCCCGGCGAAGTTTCCCGCGGGAACCGCGACCGGCGAGCGCCGTGCCGTCGTCGCCCGGACGGGCCGAAAAATTTTTTTTCTCCACCTGCGCTCCGGACGCCCGCCGTGGGTCGCGGCACGCGTCGTTCGCGTCGGTCGACCGCGCGGACTCGGGATGAAAAATAATTTTTTTTTTTTTTCTCCGACCCGGCGGTGCGGTCGTCGGTTCGCCGGTTCCCCGTCGGGCACGGCACGCTGACGGCGAAATCTGATTTTCCCCGCGGGTCGCCCGGTACCCCCGGCGGTCGCCCGCGGAGCGCTGCCCCTCGGCCGGGTCGAAAATTTTTTTCCTCCTCCGGCGATCCGGGCGCCCACGGTCGGTGTAGGCACGCGTCGTACGCGTCGGTCGCGTCGAGTTTAAAAATTATTTTTTTTTTCCCCGGACCCCCGACCGCGGCCCCGGCGGAGCGGTCGTCCGGTCCCCGGTAACCCTCGGCGCACGGGGGCGTAGGCGGTGAAATTTCATTTTCCCCGTAAGTCACCCGGAGACCGCGGACCGACCGTGGCGCTTGCCCTGTGCCCGTATCGCGTCGCCGGCGGAGCGCGGCACCTCTGCCGTGTCGAAATTTTTTTTTTCCCGCGGCTCTCCGGACGCTGACCTACGGTCCGGGTACGCGTCGTACGCGTCGGTCACGGCGGTCGCGTCGAGATTGAAAATTTTTTTTTTTCCCCGAGTCCGACCTCCGCGGTCCGGGCACGGCGGTCGTCGTCCGTACCGGTGCCGCGGCGGGTACGGCCGTCGCGACGGGTTTAGATTTGGAAAAAAAAAATTTTCTAGGATCGAGTAACGCGTTAGTCCGCGGTGTCGGGGTAGGTCACGTACCGGCATCCCGGGCGTTTCGAGTTCGGCCGACGTCGAAATCGAATTTTTAACTTCTTTTCGTTGCCAGCGGAATAACTCGTTACCGGTTGTTTTTACGTCGACGAACCTCAGAGGTATTCTCGTCGGAATCGTCTAAACCTATCCGAAAGTGATATCGGTCGTAGGGTTTTCGACATTTTTTCAGTTCACGGTCCGACCTCGGCACGCCGCTACGCGCGTCGACACGAGTACCCGGAACACCGCTACGCACCGTCATGGACGCGTGGACCGCGTCCCGGCGCGATGACCGCTACGCACGTGCGGTTTTGCATGGCGGACGGTTGGACCCGAGTTTTTGTATATTTGTGAGCGGCCGGTCGGTCGGTCGGCGATCAGCCGGCCGTCGGATCACCGATCACGGTACACGACAGCAAAGCCACGGGCGACGCCGAAGCCGACGCGTCCAACTCAGCCGTGCCGTTCTCGCCCCGCCAGTTCTTGGCGAGGGCGTGCCCGGCATCGGCGCCGAGTTGGTATCCGTCCACGTTTCGGCGACCGACCCATCTCGCACGCCGAGTGGCAAACCTCGACTGGCGCTGCGGGCCCTCCTACCGGTGGGTCGGCAGCGCGACACACATCGCTCAACCGATGACGACTCCCGTTACCGTTTCGCAAGATACGAACTCTCGACGCCAGAACATTCCCGCCGCGGCCGGCCATCGTCGCCGTGCCCGGCGGTCGCCGGGGCGAAGCCCCGGGACGACGGACTTCGCGTCGCGTCCCGGCTTCCCCCACGATCTCGGCTGGGGACCTTTACAAAACGGGCGAGAGAGGCGATTCCGGCGGGTGCCGTCCGCACAGGACGGCGGTCCGCCGGTCTCCCTCAACTCTCGTCAACGCGAGTTACGTTGCGACGGGTGCGTATCGCGTGTGGCGCCCGCCACAAGTCGGCCGCTCTAGCCAACGCCATCACGGCCGCGGCGATTGCGGTCGGGTCGGGTGCCCGCGCGTGTCCACAGCGCTCCCGTCGGGCCCTCGTATTCTCACACGAACCGCGGTCGGTCGCACGCCGGGACCCCAGCGGTCTCGCTGTCGTGCGACCGCCCTCGGCGTCGGCCCGCCCCCGGGCGGACCGGCGCTCGGAAGCACGCGTCCCGGGTGTCGCGTCGTGCGTCAGCGCGCGCGTCACACGGGGCGCAGTTGTTGTAAAACCGAGATCCCTGGTTGATCCTGCCAGTAGTCATATGCTTGTCTCAAAGATTAAGCCATGCATGTCTCAGTGCAAGCCGCATTAAGGTGAAACCGCGAAAGGCTCATTAAATCAGTTGTGGTTCCTTAGATCGTACCCAAGTTACTTGGATAACTGTGGTAATTCTAGAGCTAATACATGCCGACAGAGTTCCGACCGTCGCGGCGCCCTCGGGTGTCGCGTGCGGGAGGAACGCTTTTATTAGATCAAAACCGGCCCGTCGCGGCGCGCTTCGTGCGCGTCCCGATCGCGGCCCGCGCAAAGACCTGGTGACTCTGAATAACTTCGAGCTGATCGCACGGTCTCCGTACCGGCGACGCATCTTTCAAATGTCTGCCTTATCAACTGTCGACGGTAGGTTCCATGCCTACCGTGGTGGTAACGGGTAACGGGGAATCAGGGTTCGATTCCGGAGAGGGAGCCTGAGAAACGGCTACCACATCCAAGGAAGGCAGCAGGCGCGCAAATTACCCACTCCCGGAACGGGGAGGTAGTGACGAAAAATAACGATACGGGACTCATCCGAGGCCCCGTAATCGGAATGAGAACACTTTAAAACCTTTAAACGAGGATCAATTGGAGGGCAAGTCTGGTGCCAGCAGCCGCGGTAATTCCAGCTCCAATAGCGTATATTAAAGTTGTTGCGGTTAAAAAGCTCGTAGTCGGATCTGTGTCTGGGCGGTGCCGGACCACCCTGGCGGTCCGGCGTGTCGCGGCCGGTCGTGTCGCGGGACCACGTGTCCCGTCGGCGCGGCCGTCGTCGCGCTCGTCAGCCGTCTCGGGGTGTTAGTTACCGGCACGTCGGCCGGACGTATTGTCGGCAGGCGGACACGTGTCTCGTGCTTCCGGCGCGCCACGCGGCCACGCGTCGCTTGGCCGTCGGGGTTCGACGACGGCGGCCGCCTACTCCAATCTTGCTGCGCGGTGCTCTTCACCGAGTGCCGTCGGCGGGCCGACACGTTTACTTTGAACAAATTAGAGTGCTCAAAGCAGGCTCAAATCTGGCGGGGCGGCTTCACGGCCGTCTCGTCAAAAGGCCCTGAATACTGGTCGCATGGAATAATGGAACAAGACCTCGGTCCCGCGCATCTCCGCCCTTCGCGGGCGCGCGAAATCGCCCTCCGGGGCGTTTCCGTGCGCGGGCCGCCGGGCCGCGGGCGCCAGTCGCCCGCGCGTCCCGCCGGGCCGGTTTTCGGGACCGGAGGTAATGATCAACAGAGACGGGCGGGGGCATTCGTACCGAGACGTTAGAGGTGAAATTCTTGGATCGTCTCGAGACGAACTGACGCGAAAGCATTTGCCAAGTACGTTCTCGTATGATCAAGAACGAAAGTTAGAGGTTCGAAGGCGATCAGATACCGCCCTAGTTCTAACTGTAAACGATGCCAGCTAGCGATCCGCCGGCGTTTCATTAACGACCCGGCGGGCAGCTTCCGGGAAACCGAAGCTTTTCGGTTCCGGGGGAAGTATGATTGCAAAGTTGAAACTTAAAGGAATTGACGGAAGGGCACCACCAGGAGTGGAGCCTGCGGCTTAATTTGACTCAACACGGGAAACCTCACCAGGCCCGGACACCGGAAAGATTGACAGATTGAGAGCTCTTTCTTGATTCGGTGGGTGGTGGTGCATGGCCGTTCTTAGTTGGTGGAGCGATCTGTCTGGTTAATTCCGATAACGAACGAGACTCTGTCCTGCTAACTAGGCGGGTAAACCCGGGTCGGCGGTGGGCGCGGCGCGGGCGGTTTCGGCCGTCCGTGTTCGCGTCTCCGTCGGCTCGGCCCGGTATCCCCGAACGCGTTCGCCCGTCGTCCACGGCGGTCGTCGGGCGCGGCCGCGCCATCCGCGTCCCTGCGTGCGGCGGGCGTGTGTCGGCCGGGGGGCAACCTCTGGTCGGCGCGCGTCAGTCGTGCGTCGGGCTCCGCGGTGAAGCGCGCCGTGTTCGCGGCCGTCGCCGGCGGATCACGATACGTTACTAGGGCTACCGCCGGCTCCCAGGAGCTTAAACTCTTCTTAGAGGGACAGGCGGCGGACGAAAATAGCCGCACGAGACTGAGCGATAACAGGTCTGTGATGCCCTTAGATGTTCTGGGCCGCACGCGCGCTACACTGAAGGAATCAGCGTGTGTTAACATTCCTGGGCCGACAGGCTTCCGGGTAACCCGCTGAACCTCCTTCGTGCTTAGGGATCGTGGCTTGCAATTTTTCCACGTGAACGAGGAATTCC
>NW_026869996.1:4977601-4985101 GCF_020882245.1 Rhopalosiphum padi | reverse complement strand
TCCGGGCGCCCACGGTCGGTGTAGGCACGCGTCGTACGCGTCGGTCGCGGCGGTCGCGTCGAGTTTAAAAATTTTTTTTTTTTTCCCCGGGACCCCGACCGCGGCCCCGGCGGAGCGGTCGTCCGGTCCCCGGTAACCCTCGGCGCACGGGGGCGTAGGCGGCGGAATCGGATCCCGCCGGGTAGCGGGCCCGGGGACCGCGGACCGTACGCGTCGGCCGGCTCCCGAGGGGTCCCGGTACTCGGGGTCGCCCGTGCCCGGGAAAAGGATAAGGACAGTGAGGGAGTTGCGGCACCACTACGCACGGCGTGAGTATTTGGTGCGTACCGCTACGCACCACGTCTACGGGGCGCGCTCTTAGGACCGCTAAGGTCCGCCGGGTGTTGGGTTCGCCGGCGCCGGGTCAGCCGCGGGGACCGTGAGACGTCGTCCCCGGCGAAGTTTCCCGCGGGAACCGCGACCGGCGAGCGCCGTGCCGTCGTCGCCCGGACGGGCCGAAAAATTTTTTTTCTCCACCTGCGCTCCGGACGCCCGCCGTGGGTCGCGGCACGCGTCGTTCGCGTCGGTCGACCGCGCGGACTCGGGATGAAAAATAATTTTTTTTTTTTTTCTCCGACCCGGCGGTGCGGTCGTCGGTTCGCCGGTTCCCCGTCGGGCACGGCACGCTGACGGCGAAATCTGATTTTCTCCGCGGGTCGCCCGGTACCCCGGCGGTCGCCCGCGGAGCGCTGCCCCTCGGCCGGGTCGAAAATTTTTTTCCTCCTCCGGCGATCCGGGCGCCCACGGTCGGTGTAGGCACGCGTCGTACGCGTCGGTCGCGGCGGTCGCGTCGAGTTTAAAAATTTTTTTTTTTTTCCCCGGGACCCCGACCGCGGCCCCGGCGGAGCGGTCGTCCGGTCCCCGGTAACCCTCGGCGCACGGGGGCGTAGGCGGCGGAATCGGATCCCGCCGGGTAGCGGGCCCGGGGACCGCGGACCGTACGCGTCGGCCGGCTCCCGAGGGGTCCCGGTACTCGGGGTCGCCCGTGCCCGGGAAAAGGATAAGGACAGTGAGGGAGTTGCGGCACCACTACGCACGGCGTGAGTATTTGGTGCGTACCGCTACGCACCACGTCTACGGGGCGCGCTCTTAGGACCGCTAAGGTCCGCCGGGTGTTGGGTTCGCCGGCGCCGGGTCAGCCGCGGGGACCGTGAGACGTCGTCCCCGGCGAAGTTTCCCGCGGGAACCGCGACCGGCGAGCGCCGTGCCGTCGTCGCCCGGACGGGCCGAAAAATTTTTTTTCTCCACCTGCGCTCCGGACGCCCGCCGTGGGTCGCGGCACGCGTCGTTCGCGTCGGTCGACCGCGCGGACTCGGGATGAAAAATAATTTTTTTTTTTTTTCTCCGACCCGGCGGTGCGGTCGTCGGTTCGCCGGTTCCCCGTCGGGCACGGCACGCTGACGGCGAAATCTGATTTTCCCCGCGGGTCGCCCGGTACCCCGGCGGTCGCCCGCGGAGCGCTGCCCCTCGGCCGGGTCGAAAATTTTTTTCCTCCTCCGGCGATCCGGGCGCCCACGGTCGGTGTAGGAACGCGTCGTACGCGTCGGTCGCGTCGAGTTTAAAAATTATTTTTTTTTTCCCCGGGACCCCGACCGCGGCCCCGGCGGAGCGGTCGTCCGGTCCCCGGTAACCCTCGGCGCACGGGGGCGTAGGCGGTGAAATTTCATTTTCCCCGTAAGTCACCCGGAGACCGCGGACCGACCGTGGCGCTTGCCCTGTGCCCGTATCGCGTCGCCGGCGGAGCGCGGCACCTCTGCCGTGTCGAAATTTTTTTTTTCCCGCGGCTCTCCGGACGCTGACCTACGGTCCGGGTACGCGTCGTACGCGTCGGTCACGGCGGTCGCGTCGAGATTGAAAATTTTTTTTTTTCCCCGAGTCCGACCTCCGCGGTCCGGGCACGGCGGTCGTCGTCCGTACCGGTGCCGCGGCGGGTACGGCCGTCGCGACGGGTTTAGATTTGGAAAAAAAAAATTTTCTAGGATCGAGTAACGCGTTAGTCCGCGGTGTCGGGGTAGGTCACGTACCGGCATCCCGGGCGTTTCGAGTTCGGCCGACGTCGAAATCGAATTTTTAACTTCTTTTCGTTGCCAGCGGAATAACTCGTTACCGGTTGTTTTTACGTCGACGAACCTCAGAGGTATTCTCGTCGGAATCGTCTAAACCTATCCGAAAGTGATATCGGTCGTAGGGTTTTCGACATTTTTTCAGTTCACGGTCCGACCTCGGCACGCCGCTACGCGCGTCGACACGAGTACCCGGAACACCGCTACGCACCGTCATGGACGCGTGGACCGCGTGTCGGCGCGATGACCGCTACGCACGTGCGGTTTTGCATGGCGGACGGTTGGACCCGAGTTTTTGTATATTTGTGAGCGGCCGGTCGGTCGGTCGGCGATCAGCCGGCCGTCGGATCACCGATCACGGTACACGACAGCAAAGCCACGGGCGACGCCGAAGCCGACGCGTCCAACTCAGCCGTGCCGTTCTCGCCCCGCCAGTTCTTGGCGAGGGCGTGCCCGGCATCGGCGCCGAGTTGGTATCCGTCCACGTTTCGGCGACCGACCCATCTCGCACGCCGAGTGGCAAACCTCGACTGGCGCTGCGGGCCCTCCTACCGGTGGGTCGGCAGCGCGACACACATCGCTCAACCGATGACGACTCCCGTTACCGTTTCGCAAGATACGAACTCTCGACGCCAGAACATTCCCGCCGCGGCCGGCCATCGTCGCCGTGCCCGGCGGTCGCCGGGGCGAAGCCCCGGGACGACGGACTTCGCGTCGCGTCCCGGCTTCCCCCACGATCTCGGCTGGGGACCTTTACAAAACGGGCGAGAGAGGCGATTCCGGCGGGTGCCGTCCGCACAGGACGGCGGTCCGCCGGTCTCCCTCAACTCTCGTCAACGCGAGTTACGTTGCGACGGGTGCGTATCGCGTGTGGCGCCCGCCACAAGTCGGCCGCTCTAGCCAACGCCATCACGGCCGCGGCGATTGCGGTCGGGTCGGGTGCCCGCGCGTGTCCACAGCGCTCCCGTCGGGCCCTCGTATTCTCACACGAACCGCGGTCGGTCGCACGCCGGGACCCCAGCGGTCTCGCTGTCGTGCGACCGCCCTCGGCGTCGGCCCGCCCCCGGGCGGACCGGCGCTCGGAAGCACGCGTCCCGGGTGTCGCGTCGTGCGTCAGCGCGCGCGTCACACGGGGCGCAGTTGTTGTAAAACCGAGATCCCTGGTTGATCCTGCCAGTAGTCATATGCTTGTCTCAAAGATTAAGCCATGCATGTCTCAGTGCAAGCCGCATTAAGGTGAAACCGCGAAAGGCTCATTAAATCAGTTGTGGTTCCTTAGATCGTACCCAAGTTACTTGGATAACTGTGGTAATTCTAGAGCTAATACATGCCGACAGAGTTCCGACCGTCGCGGCGCCCTCGGGTGTCGCGTGCGGGAGGAACGCTTTTATTAGATCAAAACCGGCCCGTCGCGGCGCGCTTCGTGCGCGTCCCGATCGCGGCCCGCGCAAAGACCTGGTGACTCTGAATAACTTCGAGCTGATCGCACGGTCTCCGTACCGGCGACGCATCTTTCAAATGTCTGCCTTATCAACTGTCGACGGTAGGTTCCATGCCTACCGTGGTGGTAACGGGTAACGGGGAATCAGGGTTCGATTCCGGAGAGGGAGCCTGAGAAACGGCTACCACATCCAAGGAAGGCAGCAGGCGCGCAAATTACCCACTCCCGGAACGGGGAGGTAGTGACGAAAAATAACGATACGGGACTCATCCGAGGCCCCGTAATCGGAATGAGAACACTTTAAAACCTTTAAACGAGGATCAATTGGAGGGCAAGTCTGGTGCCAGCAGCCGCGGTAATTCCAGCTCCAATAGCGTATATTAAAGTTGTTGCGGTTAAAAAGCTCGTAGTCGGATCTGTGTCTGGGCGGTGCCGGACCACCCTGGCGGTCCGGCGTGTCGCGGCCGGTCGTGTCGCGGGACCACGTGTCCCGTCGGCGCGGCCGTCGTCGCGCTCGTCAGCCGTCTCGGGGTGTTAGTTACCGGCACGTCGGCCGGACGTATTGTCGGCAGGCGGACACGTGTCTCGTGCTTCCGGCGCGCCACGCGGCCACGCGTCGCTTGGCCGTCGGGGTTCGACGACGGCGGCCGCCTACTCCAATCTTGCTGCGCGGTGCTCTTCACCGAGTGCCGTCGGCGGGCCGACACGTTTACTTTGAACAAATTAGAGTGCTCAAAGCAGGCTCAAATCTGGCGGGGCGGCTTCACGGCCGTCTCGTCAAAAGGCCCTGAATACTGGTCGCATGGAATAATGGAACAAGACCTCGGTCCCGCGCATCTCCGCCCTTCGCGGGCGCGCGAAATCGCCCTCCGGGGCGTTTCCGTGCGCGGGCCGCCGGGCCGCGGGCGCCAGTCGCCCGCGCGTCCCGCCGGGCCGGTTTTCGGGACCGGAGGTAATGATCAACAGAGACGGGCGGGGGCATTCGTACCGAGACGTTAGAGGTGAAATTCTTGGATCGTCTCGAGACGAACTGACGCGAAAGCATTTGCCAAGTACGTTCTCGTATGATCAAGAACGAAAGTTAGAGGTTCGAAGGCGATCAGATACCGCCCTAGTTCTAACTGTAAACGATGCCAGCTAGCGATCCGCCGGCGTTTCATTAACGACCCGGCGGGCAGCTTCCGGGAAACCGAAGCTTTTCGGTTCCGGGGGAAGTATGATTGCAAAGTTGAAACTTAAAGGAATTGACGGAAGGGCACCACCAGGAGTGGAGCCTGCGGCTTAATTTGACTCAACACGGGAAACCTCACCAGGCCCGGACACCGGAAAGATTGACAGATTGAGAGCTCTTTCTTGATTCGGTGGGTGGTGGTGCATGGCCGTTCTTAGTTGGTGGAGCGATCTGTCTGGTTAATTCCGATAACGAACGAGACTCTGTCCTGCTAACTAGGCGGGTAAACCCGGGTCGGCGGTGGGCGCGGCGCGGGCGGTTTCGGCCGTCCGTGTTCGCGTCTCCGTCGGCTCGGCCCGGTATCCCCGAACGCGTTCGCCCGTCGTCCACGGCGGTCGTCGGGCGCGGCCGCGCCATCCGCGTCCCTGCGTGCGGCGGGCGTGTGTCGGCCGGGGGGCAACCTCTGGTCGGCGCGCGTCAGTCGTGCGTCGGGCTCCGCGGTGAAGCGCGCCGTGTTCGCGGCCGTCGCCGGCGGATCACGATACGTTACTAGGGCTACCGCCGGCTCCCAGGAGCTTAAACTCTTCTTAGAGGGACAGGCGGCGGACGAAAATAGCCGCACGAGACTGAGCGATAACAGGTCTGTGATGCCCTTAGATGTTCTGGGCCGCACGCGCGCTACACTGAAGGAATCAGCGTGTGTTAACATTCCTGGGCCGACAGGCTTCCGGGTAACCCGCTGAACCTCCTTCGTGCTTAGGGATCGTGGCTTGCAATTTTTCCACGTGAACGAGGAATTCCCAGTAAGCGCGAGTCATCAGCTCGCGTTGATTACGTCCCTGCCCTTTGTACACACCGCCCGTCGCTACTACCGATTGAACGACCGCAGTGAGGTCTTCGGACTGGACGCGCGTTATTCGGCCCCCTCGGGGGCTGGGTCGTCGCGCGACCGGGAAGATGACCGAACTCGGCCGTTTAGAGGAAGTAAAAGTCGTAACAAGGTTTCCGTAGGTGAACCTGCGGAAGGATCATTAGAGACGGGCCCGCGGCACCGGCGTCCCACGCCGGTCTCGCGCGCGCCTAATCCGACCCCGTGGCCGCGTGCGCTCGCGACTAGCTCGCCGACCGCCCGCGCGCCGCGACCCCCGACCAAGCGTCGACCGAAAGATGGTTACCGTCGAAAGACCTTGCGCCGCGCGCACGCGTGGCGCAGAAATTTCGTCGACAAACAAAAAAAACACCCGACCCCGAACGGCGGATCACTTGGCTCGTGGATCGATGAAGACCGCAGCTATCTGCGCGTCGTCGTGTAATCCGCAGGTTATACGAACATCGACCAGTCGAACGCACATTGCGGCCTCGGTGACCCGCGGGTCCCGGGCCACGCCTGTCTGAGGGTCGTATACCGGATACTCGGCCAGACCGATGCGCCGCCGGCAGGCGTCCGACGGGAGACCGTCGGCCGCTCCGGCTGCGCGAGATTGGCGGTTCGACCGGGGAACGACGCCCCGCCGTCTGCCTCGCGGCGACGGCGACGGCGCCCGCCTCCGGTCGTCCGCCCAAGTTGTGACGGCAAACAGTCACGGGTTCTCGCGCCGTAAAACGGCACGTCCCCGTCCGCCCGCCGCGCGAGAGCGCGGCCGGGTCGGCTGAGAGTCCTAGAGACACCTCTCCGGCTTCCGAGAAGCGGACGCGGACGGTCGCCGTACGGACGGAGCGCGGACCGCAGGCTGCCGTGTTAAGAAAAAAAACACAAACACACCGATACGTTCCGACCTCAGATCAGGCGGGACTACCCGCCGGATTTAAGCATATTAATAAGCGGAGGAAAAGAAAACAACCGTGATTCCCCCAGTAGCGGCGAGCGAACAGGGAAAAGCCCATCGCCGAATCCCGCCGCGCACTTTTGTGTCGCGGCACGTATGGGAGTTGTGGCGTACGGGCCGGCCTCGTTGCCGGGGCGCACGTGACGGTCCAAGTCTCCCTTGAACGGGGCCATGGCCCGCAGATGGTGCCAGGCCAGTAGAGGCCGTCACAGCGTTCCGGGATCGGACCGCGCCTTCGAGTCGGGTTGCTTGAGAGTGCAGCCCGAAGCGGGTGGTAAACTCCATCTAAGGCTAAATACGGCCACGAGACCGATAGTGGACAAGTACCGTGAGGGAAAGTTGAAAAGAACTTTGAAGAGAGAGTTCATAAGAACGTGAAACCGTTCGGGTGTAAACGGACAGAGCCCGCGAGTCCCCGCCGGGCGAATTCACGGTCGGTCTAACCGCCGGCCGGATCTTTCGCTCGGTTAGCGGACGTCGCGACTCGTTGGGCGCCGGCCGAAGGGCCCGGGTGGCGGTTCGTCGCGGCGGTCGCGTCTCGGCGTGACCGTTCGCGCCGAACCCCGGTGCTCCTGGTCGGCTCGCCCGACGGCAAGAACCGTCGACGCGGCCCCGTCGCAGGCGGGGTCCCGTCGGTCGGCGACGAGTTTCGGGCTACTTTCCGACCCGTCTTGAAACACGGACCAAGGAGTCTAACGTGTGCGCGAGTCAACGGTGATCTTATGAAAAACCACGTTTGGCGCAATGAAAGTGAACCGTTTACGGTGCGGACGATGGCCTAGCGACCGAACCCACCGGCGTTCAAAGTCGCGCTGGTCCGCAGTCCGGGGGCGTCTCCGCCAGGTCGGCTTCGGCCGTCCGGGGGCGCACCCTTAGCGCACACGTTGGTACCCGAAAGATGGTGAACTATGCCTGGCCAGGATGAAGTCAGGGGAAACCCTGATGGAGGTCCGCAGCGAT
>NW_026869996.1:4967601-4972601 GCF_020882245.1 Rhopalosiphum padi | reverse complement strand
CCGGGAAAAGGATAAGGACAGTGAGGGAGTTGCGGCACCACTACGCACGGCGTGAGTATTTGGTGCGTACCGCTACGCACCACGTCTACGGGGCGCGCTCTTAGGACCGCTAAGGTCCGCCGGGTGTTGGGTTCGCCGGCGCCGGGTCAGCCGCGGGGACCGTGAGACGTCGTCCCCGGCGAAGTTTCCCGCGGGAACCGCGACCGGCGAGCGCCGTGCCGTCGTCGCCCGGACGGGCCGAAAAATTTTTTTTCTCCACCTGCGCTCCGGACGCCCGCCGTGGGTCGCGGCACGCGTCGTTCGCGTCGGTCGACCGCGCGGACTCGGGATGAAAAATAATTTTTTTTTTTTTTCTCCGACCCGGCGGTGCGGTCGTCGGTTCGCCGGTTCCCCGTCGGGCACGGCACGCTGACGGCGAAATCTGATTTTCTCCGCGGGTCGCCCGGTACCCCGGCGGTCGCCCGCGGAGCGCTGCCCCTCGGCCGGGTCGAAAATTTTTTTCCTCCTCCGGCGATCCGGGCGCCCACGGTCGGTGTAGGCACGCGTCGTACGCGTCGGTCGCGGCGGTCGCGTCGAGTTTAAAAATTTTTTTTTTTTTCCCCGGGACCCCGACCGCGGCCCCGGCGGAGCGGTCGTCCGGTCCCCGGTAACCCTCGGCGCACGGGGGCGTAGGCGGCGGAATCGGATCCCGCCGGGTAGCGGGCCCGGGGACCGCGGACCGTACGCGTCGGCCGGCTCCCGAGGGGTCCCGGTACTCGGGGTCGCCCGTGCCCGGGAAAAGGATAAGGACAGTGAGGGAGTTGCGGCACCACTACGCACGGCGTGAGTATTTGGTGCGTACCGCTACGCACCACGTCTACGGGGCGCGCTCTTAGGACCGCTAAGGTCCGCCGGGTGTTGGGTTCGCCGGCGCCGGGTCAGCCGCGGGGACCGTGAGACGTCGTCCCCGGCGAAGTTTCCCGCGGGAACCGCGACCGGCGAGCGCCGTGCCGTCGTCGCCCGGACGGGCCGAAAAATTTTTTTTCTCCACCTGCGCTCCGGACGCCCGCCGTGGGTCGCGGCACGCGTCGTTCGCGTCGGTCGACCGCGCGGACTCGGGATGAAAAATAATTTTTTTTTTTTTTTCTCCGACCCGGCGGTGCGGTCGTCGGTTCGCCGGTTCCCCGTCGGGCACGGCACGCTGACGGCGAAATCTGATTTTCTCCGCGGGTCGCCCGGTACCCCGGCGGTCGCCCGCGGAGCGCTGCCCCTCGGCCGGGTCGAAAATTTTTTTCCTCCTCCGGCGATCCGGGCGCCCACGGTCGGTGTAGGCACGCGTCGTACGCGTCGGTCGCGGCGGTCGCGTCGAGTTTAAAAATTTTTTTTTTTTTCCCCGGGACCCCGACCGCGGCCCCGGCGGAGCGGTCGTCCGGTCCCCGGTAACCCTCGGCGCACGGGGGCGTAGGCGGCGGAATCGGATCCCGCCGGGTAGCGGGCCCGGGGACCGCGGACCGTACGCGTCGGCCGGCTCCCGAGGGGTCCCGGTACTCGGGGTCGCCCGTGCCCGGGAAAAGGATAAGGACAGTGAGGGAGTTGCGGCACCACTACGCACGGCGTGAGTATTTGGTGCGTACCGCTACGCACCACGTCTACGGGGCGCGCTCTTAGGACCGCTAAGGTCCGCCGGGTGTTGGGTTCGCCGGCGCCGGGTCAGCCGCGGGGACCGTGAGACGTCGTCCCCGGCGAAGTTTCCCGCGGGAACCGCGACCGGCGAGCGCCGTGCCGTCGTCGCCCGGACGGGCCGAAAAATTTTTTTTCTCCACCTGCGCTCCGGACGCCCGCCGTGGGTCGCGGCACGCGTCGTTCGCGTCGGTCGACCGCGCGGACTCGGGATGAAAAATAATTTTTTTTTTTTTTCTCCGACCCGGCGGTGCGGTCGTCGGTTCGCCGGTTCCCCGTCGGGCACGGCACGCTGACGGCGAAATCTGATTTTCTCCGCGGGTCGCCCGGTACCCCGGCGGTCGCCCGCGGAGCGCTGCCCCTCGGCCGGGTCGAAAATTTTTTTCCTCCTCCGGCGATCCGGGCGCCCACGGTCGGTGTAGGAACGCGTCGTACGCGTCGGTCGCGTCGAGTTTAAAAAATTATTTTTTTTTTTCCCCGGGACCCCCGACCGCGGCCCCGGCGGAGCGGTCGTCCGGTCCCCGGTAACCCTCGGCGCACGGGGGCGTAGGCGGTGAAATTTCATTTTCCCCGTAAGTCACCCGGAGACCGCGGACCGACCGTGGCGCTTGCCCTGTGAGGCTCCCGAGGGGTCCCGGTACTCGGGGTCGCCCGTGCCCGGGAAAAGGATAAGGACAGTGAGGGAGTTGCGGCACCACTACGCACGGCGTGAGTATTTGGTGCGTACCGCTACGCACCACGTCTACGGGGCGCGCTCTTAGGACCGCTAAGGTCCGCCGGGTGTTGGGTTCGCCGGCGCCGGGTCAGCCGCGGGGACCGTGAGGCGTCGTCCCCGGCGAAGTTTCCCGCGGGAACCGCGACCGGCGAGCGCCGTGCCGTCGTCGCCCGGACGGGCCGAAAAATTTTTTTTCTCCACCTGCGCTCCGGACGCCCGCCGTGGGTCGCGGCACGCGTCGTTCGCGTCGGTCGACCGCGCGGACTCGGGATGAAAAATAATTTTTTTTTTTTTTTCTCCGACCCGGCGGTGCGGTCGTCGGTTCGCCGGTTCCCCGTCGGGCACGGCACGCTGACGGCGAAATCTGATTTTCTCCGCGGGTCGCCCGGTACCCCGGCGGTCGCCCGCGGAGCGCTGCCCCTCGGCCGGGTCGAAAATTTTTTTCCTCCTCCGGCGATCCGGGCGCCCACGGTCGGTGTAGGCACGCGTCGTACGCGTCGGTCGCGTCGAGTTTAAAAATTATTTTTTTTTTCCCCGGGACCCCGACCGCGGCCCCGGCGGAGCGGTCGTCCGGTCCCCGGTAACCCTCGGCGCACGGGGGCGTAGGCGGCGGAATCGGATCCCGCCGGGTAGCGGGCCCGGGGACCGCGGACCGTACGCGTCGGCCGGCTCCCGAGGGGTCCCGGTACTCGGGGTCGCCCGTGCCCGGGAAAAGGATAAGGACAGTGAGGGAGTTGCGGCACCACTACGCACGGCGTGAGTATTTGGTGCGTACCGCTACGCACCACGTCTACGGGGCGCGCTCTTAGGACCGCTAAGGTCCGCCGGGTGTTGGGTTCGCCGGCGCCGGGTCAGCCGCGGGGACCGTGAGACGTCGTCCCCGGCGAAGTTTCCCGCGGGAACCGCGACCGGCGAGCGCCGTGCCGTCGTCGCCCGGACGGGCCGAAAAATTTTTTTTCTCCACCTGCGCTCCGGACGCCCGCCGTGGGTCGCGGCACGCGTCGTTCGCGTCGGTCGACCGCGCGGACTCGGGATGAAAAATAATTTTTTTTTTTTTTCTCCGACCCGGCGGTGCGGTCGTCGGTTCGCCGGTTCCCCGTCGGGCACGGCACGCTGACGGCGAAATCTGATTTTCCCCGCGGGTCGCCCGGTACCCCGGCGGTCGCCCGCGGAGCGCTGCCCCTCGGCCGGGTCGAAAATTTTTTTCCTCCTCCGGCGATCCGGGCGCCCACGGTCGGTGTAGGCACGCGTCGTACGCGTCGGTCGCGTCGAGTTTAAAAATTATTTTTTTTTTCCCCGGGACCCCGACCGCGGCCCCGGCGGAGCGGTCGTCCGGTCCCCGGTAACCCTCGGCGCACGGGGGCGTAGGCGGTGAAATTTCATTTTCCCCGTAAGTCACCCGGAGACCGCGGACCGACCGTGGCGCTTGCCCTGTGCCCGTATCGCGTCGCCGGCGGAGCGCGGCACCTCTGCCGTGTCGAAATTTTTTTTTTCCCGCGGCTCTCCGGACGCTGACCTACGGTCCGGGTACGCGTCGTACGCGTCGGTCACGGCGGTCGCGTCGAGATTGAAAATTTTTTTTTTTCCCCGAGTCCGACCTCCGCGGTCCGGGCACGGCGGTCGTCGTCCGTACCGGTGCCGCGGCGGGTACGGCCGTCGCGACGGGTTTAGATTTGGAAAAAAAAAATTTTCTAGGATCGAGTAACGCGTTAGTCCGCGGTGTCGGGGTAGGTCACGTACCGGCATCCCGGGCGTTTCGAGTTCGGCCGACGTCGAAATCGAATTTTTAACTTCTTTTCGTTGCCAGCGGAATAACTCGTTACCGGTTGTTTTTACGTCGACGAACCTCAGAGGTATTCTCGTCGGAATCGTCTAAACCTATCCGAAAGTGATATCGGTCGTAGGGTTTTCGACATTTTTTCAGTTCACGGTCCGACCTCGGCACGCCGCTACGCGCGTCGACACGAGTACCCGGAACACCGCTACGCACCGTCATGGACGCGTGGACCGCGTGTCGGCGCGATGACCGCTACGCACGTGCGGTTTTGCATGGCGGACGGTTGGACCCGAGTTTTTGTATATTTGTGAGCGGCCGGTCGGTCGGTCGGCGATCAGCCGGCCGTCGGATCACCGATCACGGTACACGACAGCAAAGCCACGGGCGACGCCGAAGCCGACGCGTCCAACTCAGCCGTGCCGTTCTCGCCCCGCCAGTTCTTGGCGAGGGCGTGCCCGGCATCGGCGCCGAGTTGGTATCCGTCCACGTTTCGGCGACCGACCCATCTCGCACGCCGAGTGGCAAACCTCGACTGGCGCTGCGGGCCCTCCTACCGGTGGGTCGGCAGCGCGACACACATCGCTCAACCGATGACGACTCCCGTTACCGTTTCGCAAGATACGAACTCTCGACGCCAGAACATTCCCGCCGCGGCCGGCCATCGTCGCCGTGCCCGGCGGTCGCCGGGGCGAAGCCCCGGGACGACGGACTTCGCGTCGCGTCCCCGGCTTCCCCCACGATCTCGGCTGGGGACCTTTACAAAACGGGCGAGAGAGGCGATTCCGGCGGGTGCCGTCCGCACAGGACGGCGGTCCGCCGGTCTCCCTCAACTCTCGTCAACGCGAGTTA
>NW_026869996.1:4887165-4967101 GCF_020882245.1 Rhopalosiphum padi | reverse complement strand
TTCGGTTATTATGGGGGATTGTTAAGGAATTATTGTTATTTTTAAGGATTTTTATTAAATTTTAAGGAAACTTCTAGTTTTTAATAATTTTTAATGGGGGTTAGTATGGAAAAATGTTAAAATTTAATTTATTGATGGATTTTAAATTGGTTTTTATGGGGTTTTTTTGATGAATTAATGGTTTTTTGAATAAATTTTAAGGAAATTTATGGTTTTTAATAATTTATTATGGGGGTTTGTTGAAGAAAAATGTTAAATTTAATTTATTTGATGGATTTAAATTGGTTATTATGGGGGATTGTTAAGAAATTATTGTTATTTTTAAGGATTTTTTATTAAATTTTAAGGAAACTTCTAGTTTTAATAATTTATAATGGGGGTTAGTATGGAAAAATGTTAAATTTAATTTATTTAATGGATTTAAATTGGTTTTTATGGGGTTTTTGATGAAATATAGGTTTTTTTAATAAATTTTAAGGAAATTTCTGGTTTTTAATAATTTATTATGGGGTTTTGTTGAGGAAAAATGTTAAATTTAATTTATTTGATGGATTTAAATTGGTTTTTATGGGGTTTTTTTAAAGAATTAATGGTTTTTTTTTATAAATTTTAAGGAAACTTCTAGTTTTTAATAATTTATAATGGGGGTTACTATGGAAAAATGTTAAATTTAATTTATTTGATGGATTTAAATTGGTTATTATGGGGGATTGTTAAGAAATTATTGTTATTTTTAAGGATTTTTATTAAATTTTAAGGAAACTTCTAGTTTTTAATAATTTATAATGGGGTTTAGTATGGAAAAATGTTAAATTTAATTTATTTGATGGATTTAAATTGGTTTTTATGGGGTTTTTGATGAAATATAGGTTTTTTTAATAAATTTTAAGGAAATTTCTGGTTTTTAATAATTTATTATGGGGTTTTGTTGAGGAAAAATGTTAAATTTAATTTATTGATGGATTTAAATTGGTTTTTATGGGGTTTTTTGATGAATTAATGGTTTTTTGAATAAATTTTAAGGAAATTTATGGTTTTTAATAATTTATTATGGGGGTTTGTTGAGGAAAAATGTTAAATTTAATTTATTTGATGGATTTAAATTGGTTTTTATGGAGTTTTTTGATGAATTAATGGTTTTTTGAATAAATTTTAAGGAAATTTCTGGTTTTTAATAATTTATTATGGGGTTTTTGTTATGGAAAAATGTTAAATTTAATTTATTTGATGGATTTAAATTGGTTTTTATGGGGTTTTTTTTAAGAATTAATGGTTTTTTTTTATAAATTTTAAGGAAACTTCTAGTTTTTAATAATTTATAATGGGGGTTATTATGGAAAAATGTTAAATTTAATTTATTAGTTGGATTTTAAATCGGTTATTATGGGGGATTGTTAAGGAATTATTGTTATTTTTAAGGATTTTTATTAAATTTTAAGGAAACTTCTAGTTTTTAATAATTTTTAATGGGGGTTAGTATGGAAAAATGTTAAATTTAATTTATTTGATGGATTTAAATTGGTTTTTATGGGGTTTTTTAAAGAATTAATGGTTTTTTTATAAATTTTAAGGAAACTTCTAGTTTTTAATAATTTATAATGGGGGTTAGTATGGAAAAATGTTAAATTTAATTTTTTAATGGATTTAAATTGGTTTTTTATGGGGTTTTTGATGGAAATAATGGTTTTTTTTAATAAATTTTAAGGAAATTTCTGGTTTTTAATAATTTATTATGGGGTTTTGTTAAGGAAAAATGTTTAAATTTAATTTATTTGATGGATTTAAATTGGTTTTTATGGGGTTTTTTAAAGAATTAATGGTTTTTTTTATAAATTTTAAGGAAACTTCTAGTTTTTAATAATTTATAATGGGGGTTAGTATGGAAAAATGTTAAATTTAATTTTTTTAATGGATTTAAATTGGTTTTTTTATGGGGTTTTTGATGAAATATAGGTTTTTTTAATAAATTTTAAGGAAATTTCTGGTTTTTAATAATTTATTATGGGGTTTTGTTGAGGAAAAATGTTAAATTTAATTTATTTGATGGATTTAAATTGGTTTTTATGGGGTTTTTTGATGAATTAATGGTTTTTTGAATAAATTTTAAGGAAATTTATGGTTTTTAATAATTTATTATGGGGGTTTGTTGAGGAAAAATGTTAAATTTAATTTATTTGATGGATTTAAATTGGTTTTTATGGAGTTTTTTGATGAATTAATGGTTTTTTTGAATAAATTTTAAGGAAATTTCTGGTTTTTAATAATTTATTATGGGGTTTTGTTATGGAAAAATGTTAAATTTAATTTATTTGATGGATTTAAATTGGTTTTTATGGGGTTTTTTAAGAATTAATGGTTTTTTTTATAAATTTTAAGGAAACTTCTAGTTTTTAATAATTTATAATGGGGGTTATTATGGAAAAATGTTAAATTTAATTTATTAGTTGGATTTAAATCGGTTATTATGGGGGATTGTTAAGGAATTATTGTTATTTTAAGGATTTTTATTAAATTTTAAGGAAACTTCTAGTTTTTAATAATTTTTAATGGGGGTTAGTATGGAAAAATGTTAAATTTAATTTATTTGATGGATTTAAATTGGTTTTTATGGGGTTTTTTGATGAATTAATGGTTTTTTTGAATAAATTTTAAGGAAATTTATGGTTTTTAATAATTTATTATGGGGGTTTGTTGAGGAAAAATGTTAAATTTAATTTATTTGATGGATTTAAATTGGTTTTTATGGGGTTTTTTGATGAATTAATGGTTTTTTGAATAAATTTTAGGAAATTTATGGTTTTTAATAATTTATTATGGGGGTTTGTTGAAGAAAAATGTTAAATTAATTTATTTGATGGATTTAAATTGGTTTATTATGGGGGATTGTTAAGAAATTATTGTTATTTTTAAGGATTTTATTAAATTTTAAGGAAACTTCTAGTTTTAATAATTTATAATGGGGGGTTAGTATGGAAAAATGTTAAATTTAATTTATTTAATGGATTTAAATTGGTTTTTATGGGGTTTTTGATGAAATATAGTTTTTTTTAATAAATTTTAAGGAAATTTCTGGTTTTTAATAATTTATTATGGGGTTTTGTTGAGGAAAAATGTTTAAATTTAATTTATTTGATGGATTTAAATTGGTTTTTATGGGGTTTT
Source organism: Rhopalosiphum padi (assembly GCF_020882245.1). Classification (NCBI taxonomy): domain Eukaryota; kingdom Metazoa; phylum Arthropoda; class Insecta; order Hemiptera; family Aphididae; genus Rhopalosiphum; species Rhopalosiphum padi. The sequence continues at coordinate 4,963,939 of NW_026869996.1, read as the reverse complement.
TTAAAGAATTAATGGTTTTTTTTTTATAAATTTTAAGGAAACTTCTAGTTTTTAATAATTTATAATGGGGGTTACTATGGAAAAATGTTAAATTTAATTTATTTGATGGATTTAAATTGGTTATTATGGGGGATTGTTAAGAAATTATTGTTATTTTTAAGGATTTTTATTAAATTTTAAGGAAACTTCTAGTTTTTAATAATTTATAATGGGGTTTTAGTATGGAAAAATGTTAAATTTAATTTATTTGATGGATTTAAATTGGTTTTTATGGGGTTTTTTAAAGAATTAATGGTTTTTTTTATAATTTTAAGGAAACTTCTAGTTTTTAATAATTTATAATGGGGGTTACTATGGAAAAATGTTTAAATTTAATTTATTAGTTGCATTTAAATCGGTTATTATGGGGGATTGTTAAGGAATTATTGTTATTTTTAAGGATTTTTATTAAATTTTAAGGAAAACTTCTAGTTTTTAATAATTTATAATGGGGGTTAGTATTGAAAAATGTTAAATTTAATTTTTTGATGGATTTTAAATTGGTTTTTTAATGGGGTTTTTTGATGAAATAATGGTTTTTTTAATAAATTTTAAGGAAATTTCTGGTTTTTAATAATTTATTATGGGGTTTTGTTAAGGAAAAATGTTAAATTTAATTTATTTGATGGATTTAAATTGGTTTTTATGGGGTTTTTAAAGAATTAATGGTTTTTTTTATAAATTTTAAGGAAACTTCTAGTTTTTAATAATTTATAATGGGGGTTACTATGGAAAAATGTTAAATTTAATTTATTAGTTGCATTTAAATCGGTTATTATGGGGGATTGTTAAGGAATTATTGTTATTTTTAAGGATTTTATTAAATTTTAAGGAAAACTTCTAGTTTTTAATAATTTATAATGGGGGGTTAGTATTGAAAAATGTTAAATTTAATTTATTTGATGGATTTAAATCGGTTATTATGGGGTTTTTGATGAATTAATGGTATTTTTAATAAATTTTAAGGAAATTTCTGGTTTTTAATAATTTATTATGGGGTTTTGTTGAGGAAAAATGTTAAATTTAATTTATTTGATGGATTTAAATTGGTTTTTATGGGGTTTTTTTGATGAAAAAATGGTTTTTTTTTAAAATTTTAAGGAAATTTCTGGTTTTTAATAATTTATTATGGGGTTTTGTTAAGGAAAAAATGTTTAAATTTAATTTATTTGATGGATTAAAATTGGTTTATATGGGGTTTTTGATGAATTAATGGTATTTTTAATAAATTTTAAGGAAATTTATGGTTTTTTAATAATTTATTATGGGGTTTTGATAAGGAAAAATGTTAAATTTAATTTATTTGATGGATTTAAATTGGTTTTTTATGGGGTTTTTTAAAGAATTAATGGTTTTTTTTATAAATTTTAAGGAAACTTCTAGTTTTTAATAATTTATAATGGGGGTTAGTATGGAAAAATGTTAAATTTAATTTTTTTAATGGATTTAAATTGGTTTTTATGGGGTTTTTGATGAAATATAGGTTTTTTTAATAAATTTTAAGGAAATTTCTGGTTTTTAATAATTTATTATGGGGTTTTGTTGAGGAAAAAATGTTAAATTTAATTTATTTTGATGGATTTTAAATTGGTTTTTATGGGGTTTTTTGATGAATTAATGGTTTTTTTGAATAAATTTTAAGGAAATTTATGGTTTTTAATAATTTATTATGGGGGTTTGTTGAGGAAAAATGTTAAATTTATTTATTTGATGGATTTAAATTGGTTTTTATGGAGTTTTTTGATGAATTAATGGTTTTTTTGAATAAATTTTAAGGAAATTTCTGGTTTTTAATAATTTATTATGGGGTTTTGTTATGGAAAAATGTTAAATTTAATTTATTTGATGGATTTAAATTGGTTTTTATGGGGTTTTTTTTAAGAATTAATGGTTTTTTTTTATAAAATTTTAAGGAAACTTCTAGTTTTTAATAATTTATAATGGGGGTTATTATGGAAAAATGTTAAATTTAATTTATTAGTTGGATTTAAATCGGTATTATGGGGGATTGTTAAGGAATTATTGTTATTTTTAAGGATTTTTATTAAATTTTAAGGAAACTTCTAGTTTTTAATAATTTTTAATGGGGGTTAGTATGGAAAAATGTTAAATTTAATTTATTTGATGGATTTAAATTGGTTTTTATGGGGTTTTTTAAAGAATTAATGGTTTTTTTTTATAAATTTTAAGGAAACTTCTAGTTTTTAATAATTTATAATGGGGGTTAGTATGGAAAAATGTTAAATTTAATTTTTTTAATGGATTTAAATTGGTTTTTATGGGGTTTTTGATGAAAATAATGGTTTTTTTAATAAATTTTAAGGAAATTTCTGGTTTTTTAATAATTTATTATGGGGTTTTGTTAAGGAAAAATGTTAAATTTAATTTATTTGATGGATTTAAATTGGTTTTTATGGGTTTTTTAAAGAATTAATGGTTTTTTTTATAAATTTTAAGGAAACTTCTAGTTTTTAATAATTTATAATGGGGGTTAGTATGGAAAAATGTTAAATTTAATTTTTTTAATGGATTTAAATTGGTTTTTATGGGGTTTTTGATGAAATATAGGTTTTTTTAATAAATTTTAAGGAAATTTCTGGTTTTTAATAATTTATTATGGGGTTTTGTTGGGGAAAAATGTTAAATTTAATTTATTTGATGGATTTTAAATTGGTTTTTATGGGGTTTTTGATGAATTAATGGTTTTTTGAATAAATTTTAAGGAAATTTATGGTTTTTAATAATTTATTATGGGGGTTTGTTGAGGAAAAATGTTAAATTTAATTTATTTGATGGATTTAAATTGGTTTTTATGGAGTTTTTTGATGAATTAAATGGTTTTTTGAATAAATTTTAAGGAAATTTCTGGTTTTTAATAATTTATTATGGGGTTTTGTTATGGAAAAATGTTAAATTTAATTTATTTGATGGATTTAAATTGGTTTTTTATGGGGTTTTTTTAAGAATTAATGGTTTTTTTTTATAAATTTTAAGGAAACTTCTAGTTTTTAATAATTTATAATGGGGGTTAGTATGGAAAAATGTTAAATTTAATTTTTTAATGGATTTAAATGGTTTTTATGGGGTTTTTGATGAAATATAGGTTTTTTTTAATAAATTTTAAGGAAATTTCTGGTTTTTAATAATTTATTATGGGGTTTTGTTGAGGAAAAATGTTAAATTTAATTTATTTGATGGATTTAAATTGGTTTTTATGGGGTTTTTTGATGAATTAATGGTTTTTTGAATAATTTTTAAGGAAATTTATGGTTTTTAATAATTTTATTATGGGGGTTTGGTTGAGGAAAATGTTAAATTTAATTTATTTGATGGATTTTAATTGGTTTTTATGGAGTTTTTTGATGAATTAATGGTTTTTTGATTAATTTTTAGGAAATTTAGGGTTTTTAATAATTTATTATGGGGTTTTGTTATGGAAAATGTTAATTTAATTTATTTGATGGGTTTTTAATTGGTTTTTATGGGGTTTTTTTTAAGAATTAATGGTTTTTTTTTATAAATTTTAAGGAAACTTCTAGTTTTTAATAATTTATAATGGGGGTTATTATGGAAAAATGTTAAATTTAATTTATTAGTTGGATTTTAAATCGGTTATTATGGGGGATTGTTAAGGAATTATTGTTATTTTTAAGGATTTTTATTAAATTTTAGGAAACTTCTAGTTTTTAATAATTTTTTAATGGGGGTTAGTATGGAAAAATGTTAAATTTAATTTATTTGATGGATTTAAATTGGTTTTTATGGGGTTTTTTGATGAATTAATGGTTTTTTGAATAAATTTTAAGGAATTTATGGTTTTTAATAATTTATTATGGGGGTTTGTTGAGGAAAAAATGTTAAATTTAATTTATTTGATGGATTTAAATTGGTTATTATGGGGGATTGTTAAGAAATTATTGTTATTTTAAGGATTTTTATTAAATTTTAAGGAAACTTCTAGTTTTTAATAATTTATAATGGGGGTTAGTATGGAAAAATGTTAAATTTAATTTATTTAATGATTTAAATTGGTTTTTATGGGTTTTTGATGAAATATAGGTTTTTTTTAATAAATTTTAAGGAAATTTCTGGTTTTTAATAATTTATTATGGGGTTTTGTTGAGGAAAAAATGTTAAATTTAATTTATTTGATGGATTTAAATGGTTTTTTATGGGGTTTTTTAAAGAATTAATGGTTTTTTTTTATAAATTTTAAGGAAACTTCTAGTTTTTAATAATTTATAATGGGGGTTACTATGGAAAAATGTTAAATTTAATTTATTTGATGGATATAAATTGGTTATTATGGGGGATTGTTAAGAAATTATTGTTATTTTTAAGGATTTTTATTAAATTTTAAGGAAACTTCTAGTTTTTAATAATTTATAATGGGGTTTAGTATGGAAAAATGTTAAATTTAATTTATTTGATGGATTTAAATTGGTTTTTTATGGGGTTTTTTAAAGAATTAATGGTTTTTTTATTAAATTTTAAGGAAACTTCTAGTTTTTAATAATTTATAATGGGGGTTACTATGGAAAAATGTTAAATTTAATTTATTAGTTGCATTTAAATCGGTTATTATGGGGGATTGTTAAGGAATTATTGTTATTTTTAAGGATTTTTATTAAATTTTAAGGAAAACTTCTAGTTTTTAATAATTTATAATGGGGGTTAGTATTGAAAAATGTTAAATTTAATTTTTTGATGGATTTAAATTGGTTTTTAATGGGGTTTTTTTGATGAAATAATGGTTTTTTTTAATAAATTTTAAGGAAATTTCTGGTTTTTAATAATTTATTATGGGGTTTTGTTAAGGAAAAATGTTAAATTTAATTTATTTGATGGATTTAAATTGGTTTTTTATGGGGTTTTTTAAAGAATTAATGGTTTTTTTTATAAATTTTAAGGAAACTTCTAGTTTTTAATAATTTATAATGGGGGTTACTATGGAAAAAATGTTAAATTTAATTTATTAGTTGCATTTAAATCGGTTATTATGGGGGATTGTTAAGGAATTATTGTTATTTTTAAGGATTTTTTATTAAATTTTAAGGAAAACTTCTAGTTTTTAATAATTTATAATGGGGGTTAGTATTGAAAAATGTTAAATTTAATTTATTTGATGGATTTAAATTGGTTTTTATGGGGTTTTTTTGATGAAATAATGGTTTTTTTAATAAATTTTAGGAAATTTCTGGTTTTTAATAATTTATTATGGGGTTTTGTTGAGGAAAAATGTTAAATTTAATTTATTTGATGGATTTAAATTGGTTTTTTATGGGGTTTTTTTGATGAATTAATGGTTTTTTTGAATAAATTTTAAGGAAACTTCTAGTTTTTAATAATTTATAATGGGGGTTAGTATTGAAAAATGTTAAATTTAATTTATTTGATGGATTTAAATTGGTTTTTATGGGGTTTTTTGATGAAATAATGGTTTTTTTAATAAATTTTAAGGAAATTTCTGGTTTTTAATAATTTATTATGGGGTTTTGTTAAGGAAAAATGTTAAATTTAATTTATTTGATGGATTTAAATTGGTTTTTATGGAGTTTTTTGATGAATTAATGGTTTTTTGAATAAATTTTAAGGAAATTTCTGGTTTTTAATAATTTATTATGGGGGTTAGTATAGAAAAATGTTAAATTTAATTTATTTGATGGATTTAAATCGGTTATTATGGGGTTTTTTGATGAATTAATGGTATTTTTAATAAATTTTAAGGAAATTTCTGGTTTTTAATAATTTATTATGGGGTTTTGTTGAGGAAAAATGTTAAATTTAATTTATTTGATGGATTTAAATTGGTTTTTATGGGGTTTTTTGATGAATTAATGGTTTTTTGAATAAATTTTAAGGAAATTTATGGTTTTTAATAATTTATTATTGGGGTTTGTTAAGGAAAAATGTTAAATTTAATTTATTTGATGGATTTAAATTGGTTTTTATGGGGTTTTTTAAAGAATTAATGGTTTTTTTTATAAATTTTAAGGAAACTTCTGGTTTTTAATAATTTATTATGGGGTTTTGTTGAGGAAAAATGTTAAATTTAATTTATTTGATGGATTTAAATTGGTTTTTATGGGGTTTTTTGATGAATTAATGGTTTTTTGAATAAATTTTAAGGAAATTTATGGTTTTTAATAATTTATTATGGGGGTTTGTTGAGGAAAAATGTTAAATTTAATTTATTTGATGGATTTAAATTGGTTATTATGGGGGATTGTTAAGAAATTATTGTTATTTTTAAGGATTTTTATTAAATTTTAAGGAAACTTCTAGTTTTTAATAATTTATAATGGGGGTTAGTATGGAAAAATGTTAAATTTAATTTATTTAATGGATTTAAATTGGTTTTTATGGGGTTTTTGATGAAATATAGGTTTTTTTAATAAATTTTAAGGAAATTTCTGGTTTTTAATAATTTATTATGGGGTTTTGTTGAGGAAAAATGTTAAATTTAATTTATTTGATGGATTTAAATTGGTTTTTATGGGGTTTTTTTAAAGAATTAATGGTTTTTTATATAAATTTTAAGGAAACTTCTAGTTTTTAATAATTTATAATGGGGGTTACTATGGAAAAAATGTTAAATTTAATTTATTAGTTGGATTTAAATCGGTTATTATGGGGGATTGTTAAGGAATTATTGTTATTTTTAAGGATTTTTATTAAATTTTAAGGAAATTTCTAGTTTTTAATAATTTATAATGGGGGTTACTATGGAAAAATGTTAAATTTAATTTATTAGTTGGATTTAAATCGGTTATTATGGGGTTTGTTAAGGAATTATTGTTATTTTTAAGGATTTTTATTAAATTTTAAGGAAACTTCTAGTTTTTAATAATTTTTAATGGGGGTTAGTATGGAAAAATTTAAATTTAATTTATTTGATGGATTTAAATTGGTTTTTATGGGGTTTTTTTGATGAAATAATGGTTTTTTTAATAAATTTTAAGAAATTTCTGGTTTTTAATAATTTATTATGGGGTTTTGTTGAGGAAAAAATGTTAAATTTAATTTATTTGATGGATTTAAATTGGTTTTTATGGGGTTTTTTTGATGAATTAATGGTTTTTTGAATAAATTTTAAGGAAATTTATGGTTTTTAATAATTTATTATGGGGGTTTGTTGAGGAAAAATGTTAAATTTAATTTATTTGATGGATTTAAATTGGTTATTATGGGGGATTGTTAAGAAATTATTGTTATTTTTAAGGATTTTTATTAAATTTTAAGGAAAACTTCTAGTTTTTAATAATTTATAATGGGGGGTTAGTATTGAAAAATGTTAAATTTAATTTTTTTGATGGATTTAAATTGGTTTTTAATGGGGTTTTTTGATGAAATAATGGTTTTTTTAATAAATTTTAAGGAAATTTCTGGTTTTTAATAATTTATTATGGGGTTTTTGTTAAGGAAAAATGTTAAATTTAATTTATTTGATGGATTTAAATTGGTTTTTATGGGGTTTTTTAAAGAATTAATGGTTTTTTTTTATAAATTTTAAGGAAACTTCTAGTTTTTAATAATTTATAATGGGGGTTACTATGGAAAAATGTTAAATTTAATTTATTAGTTGCATTTAAATCGGTTATTATGGGGGATTGTAAAGGAATTATTGTTATTTTTAAGGATTTTTATTAAATTTTAAGGAAAACTTCTAGTTTTTAATAATTTATAATAGGGGTTAGTATTGAAAAATGTTAAATTTAATTTATTTGATGGATTTAAATTGGTTTTTATGGGGTTTTTTGATGAAATAATGGTTTTTTTAATAAATTTTAAGGAAATTTCTGGTTTTTAATAATTTATTATGGGGTTTTGTTGAGGAAAAATGTTAAATTTAATTTATTTGATGGATTTAAATTGGTTTTTATGGGGTTTTTTGATGAATTAATGGTTTTTTGAATAAATTTTAAGGAAACTTCTAGTTTTTAATAATTTATAATGGGGGTTAGTATTGAAAAATGTTAAATTTAATTTATTTGATGGATTTAAATTGGTTTTTATGGGTTTTTTTGATGAAATAATGGTTTTTTTAATAAATTTTAAGGAAATTTCTGGTTTTTAATAATTTATTATGGGGTTTTGTTAAGGAAAAATGTTAAATTTAATTTATTTGATGGATTTAAATTGGTTTTTTATGGAGGTTTTTTGATGAATTAATGGTTTTTTGAATAAATTTTAAGGAAATTTCTGGTTTTTAATAATTTATTATGGGGGTTAGTATAGAAAAATGTTAAATTTAATTTATTTGATGGATTTAAATCGGTTATTATGGGGTTTTTTGATGAATTAATGGTATTTTTAATAAATTTTAAGGAAATTTCTGGTTTTTAATAATTTATTATGGGGTTTTGTTGAGGAAAAATGTTAAATTTAATTTATTTGATGGATTTAAATTGGTTTTTTATGGGGTTTTTTGATGAATTAATGGTTTTTTGAATAAATTTTAAGGAAATTTATGGTTTTTAATAATTTTATTATTGGGGTTTGTTAAGGAAAAATGTTAAATTTAATTTATTTGATGGATTTAAATTGGTTTTTATGGGGTTTTTTGATGAAAAAATGGTTTTTTTTTAAAATTTTAAGGAAATTTCTGGTTTTTAATAATTTATTATGGGGTTTTGTTAAGGAAAAATGTTAAATTTAATTTATTTGATGGATTAAAATTGGTTTATATGGGGTTTTTTGATGAATTAATGGTATTTTTAATAAATTTTAAGGAAATTTATGGTTTTTAATAATTTATTATTGGGGTTTGTTAAGGAAAAATGTTAAATTTAATTTATTTGATGGATTAAAATTGGTTTATATGGGGTTTTTTGATGAATTAATGGTATTTTTAATAAATTTTAAGGAAATTTATGGTTTTTAATAATTTATTATGGGGTTTTGATAAGGAAAAATGTTAAATTTAATTTATTTGATGGATTTAAATTGGTTTTTATGGGGTTTTTTAAAGAATTAATGGTTTTTTTTTATAAATTTTAAGGAAACTTCTAGTTTTTAATAATTTATAATGGGGGTTAGTATGGAAAAATGTTAAATTTAATTTTTTTAATGGATTTAAATTGGTTTTTATGGGGTTTTTGATGAAATATAGGTTTTTTTAATAAATTTTAAGGAAATTTCTGGTTTTTAATAATTTATTATGGGGTTTTGTTGAGGAAAAATGTTAAATTTAATTTATTTGATGGATTTAAATTGGTTTTTATGGGGTTTTTTGATGAATTAATGGTTTTTTGAATAAATTTTAAGGAAATTTATGGTTTTTAATAATTTATTATGGGGGTTACTATGGAAAAATGTTAAATTTAATTTATTTGATGGATTTAAATTGGTTTTTATGGGGTTTTTTGATGAATTAATGGTTTTTTGAATAAATTTTAAGGAAATTTATGGTTTTTAATAATTTATTATGGGGGTTTGTTGAGGAAAAATGTTAAATTTAATTTATTTGATGGATTTAAATTGGTTATTATGGGGGATTGTTAAGAAATTATTGTTATTTTTAAGGATTTTTATTAAATTTTAAGGAAACTTCTAGTTTTTAATAATTTATAATGGGGGTTAGTATGGAAAAATGTTAAATTTAATTTATTTAATGGATTTAAATTGGTTTTTATGGGGTTTTTGATGAAATATAGGTTTTTTTAATAAATTTTAAGGAAATTTCTGGTTTTTAATAATTTATTATGGGGTTTTGTTGAGGAAAAATGTTAAATTTAATTTATTTGATGGATTTAAATTGGTTTTTTATGGGGTTTTTTAAAGAATTAATGGTTTTTTATATAAATTTTAAGGAAACTTCTAGTTTTTTAATAATTTATAATGGGGGTTACTATGGAAAAATGTTAAATTTAATTTATTAGTTGGATTTAAATCGGTTATTATGGGGGATTGTTAAGGAATTATTGTTATTTTTAAGGATTTTTATTAAATTTTAAGGAAATTTCTAGTTTTTAATAATTTATAATGGGGGTTACTATGGAAAAATGTTAAATTTAATTTATTAGTTGGATTTAAATCGGTTATTATGGGGTTTGTTAAGGAATTATTGTTATTTTTAAGGATTTTTATTAAATTTTAAGGAAACTTCTAGTTTTTAATAATTTTTAATGGGGGTTAGTATGGAAAAATTTAAATTTAATTTATTTGATGGATTTAAATTGGTTTTTATGGGGTTTTTTGATGAAATAATGGTTTTTTTTAATAAATTTTAAGGAAATTTCTGGTTTTTAATAATTTATTATGGGGTTTTGTTGAGGAAAAATGTTAAATTTAATTTATTTGATGGATTTAAATTGGTTTTTATGGGGTTTTTTTGATGAATTAATGGTTTTTTGAATAAATTTTAAGGAAATTTATGGTTTTTAATAATTTATTATGGGGGTTTGTTGAGGAAAAATGTTAAATTTAATTTATTTGATGGATTTAAATTGGTTATTATGGGGGATTGTTAAGAAATTATTGTTATTTTTAAGGATTTTTATTAAATTTTAAGGAAAACTTCTAGTTTTTAATAATTTATAATGGGGGTTAGTATTGAAAAATGTTAAATTTAATTTTTTTGATGGATTTAAATTGGTTTTTAATGGGGTTTTTTTTGATGAAATAATGGTTTTTTTAATAAATTTTAAGGAAATTTCTGGTTTTTAATAATTTATTATGGGGTTTTGTTAAGGAAAAATGTTAAATTTAATTTATTTGATGGATTTAAATTGGTTTTTATGGGGTTTTTTTAAAGAATTAATGGTTTTTTTTTATAAATTTTAAGGAAACTTCTAGTTTTTAATAATTTATAATGGGGGTTACTATGGAAAAATGTTAAATTTAATTTATTAGTTGCATTTAAATCGGTTATTATGGGGGATTGTTAAGGAATTATTGTTATTTTTAAGGATTTTTATTAAATTTTAAGGAAAACTTCTAGTTTTTAATAATTTATAATAGGGGTTAGTATTGAAAAATGTTAAATTTAATTTATTTGATGGATTTAAATTGGTTTTTATGGGGTTTTTTGATGAAATAATGGTTTTTTTAATAAATTTTAAGGAAATTTCTGGTTTTTAATAATTTATTATGGGGTTTTGTTGAGGAAAAATGTTAAATTTAATTTATTTGATGGATTTAAATTGGTTTTTATGGGGTTTTTTGATGAATTAATGGTTTTTTTGAATAAATTTTAAGGAAACTTCTAGTTTTTAATAATTTATAATGGGGGTTAGTATTGAAAAATGTTAAATTTAATTTATTTGATGGATTTAAATTGGTTTTTATGGGGTTTTTTGATGAAATAATGGTTTTTTTTAATAAATTTTAAGGAAATTTCTGGTTTTTAATAATTTATTATGGGGTTTTGTTAAGGAAAAATGTTAAATTTAATTTATTTGATGGATTTAAATTGGTTTTTATGGAGTTTTTTGATGAATTAATGGTTTTTTGAATAAATTTTAAGGAAATTTCTGGTTTTTAATAATTTATTATGGGGGTTAGTATAGAAAAATGTTAAATTTAATTTATTTGATGGATTTAAATCGGTTATTATGGGGTTTTTTTGATGAATTAATGGTATTTTTAATAAATTTTAAGGAAATTTCTGGTTTTTAATAATTTATTATGGGGTTTTGTTGAGGAAAAATGTTAAATTTAATTTATTTGATGGATTTAAATTGGTTTTTATGGGGTTTTTTGATGAATTAATGGTTTTTTGAATAAATTTTAAGGAAATTTATGGTTTTTAATAATTTATTATTGGGGTTTGTTAAGGAAAAATGTTAAATTTAATTTATTTGATGGATTTAAATTGGTTTTTATGGGGTTTTTTGATGAAAAAATGGTTTTTTTTTTTAAATTTTAAGGAAATTTCTGGTTTTTAATAATTTATTATGGGGTTTTGTTAAGGAAAAATGTTAAATTTAATTTATTTGATGGATTAAAATTGGTTTTATATGGGGTTTTTTGATGAATTAATGGTATTTTTAATAAATTTTAAGGAAATTTATGGTTTTTAATAATTTATTATTGGGGTTTGTTAAGGAAAAATGTTAAATTTAATTTATTTGATGGATTAAAATTGTTTTATATGGGGTTTTTTGATGAATTAATGGTATTTTTAATAAATTTTAAGGAAATTTATGGTTTTTAATAATTTATTATGGGGTTTTGATAAGGAAAAATGTTAAATTTAATTTATTTGATGGATTTAAATTGGTTTTTATGGGGTTTTTTAAAGAATTAATGGTTTTTTTTTATAAATTTTAAGGAAACTTCTAGTTTTTAATAATTTATAATGGGGGTTAGTATGGAAAAATGTTAAATTTAATTTTTTTAATGGATTTAAATTGGTTTTTATGGGGTTTTTGATGAAATATAGGTTTTTTTAATAAATTTTAAGGAAATTTCTGGTTTTTAATAATTTATTATGGGGTTTTGTTGAGGAAAAATGTTAAATTTAATTTATTTGATGGATTTAAATTGGTTTTTATGGGGTTTTTTGATGAATTAATGGTTTTTTTGAATAAATTTTAAGGAAATTTATGGTTTTTAATAATTTATTATGGGGGTTTGTTGAGGAAAAATGTTAAATTTAATTTATTTGATGGATTTAAATTGGTTATTATGGGGGATTGTTAAGAAATTATTGTTATTTTTAAGGATTTTTATTAAATTTTAAGGAAACTTCTAGTTTTTAATAATTTATAATGGGGGTTAGTATGGAAAAATGTTAAATTTAATTTATTTAATGGATTTAAATTGGTTTTTTATGGGGTTTTTGATGAAATATAGGTTTTTTTTAATAAATTTTAAGGAAATTTCTGGTTTTTAATAATTTATTATGGGGTTTTGTTGAGGAAAAATGTTAAATTTAATTTATTTGATGGATTTAAATTGGTTTTTATGGGGTTTTTTAAAGAATTAATGGTTTTTTTATATAAATTTTAAGGAAACTTCTAGTTTTTAATAATTTATAATGGGGGTTACTATGGAAAAATGTTAAATTTAATTTATTAGTTGGATTTAAATCGGTTATTATGGGGGATTGTTAAGGAATTATTGTTATTTTTAAGGATTTTTATTAAATTTTAAGGAAATTTCTAGTTTTTAATAATTTATAATGGGGGTTACTATGGAAAAATGTTAAATTTAATTTATTAGTTGGATTTAAATCGGTTATTATGGGGTTTGTTAAGGAATTATTGTTATTTTTAAGGATTTTTATTAAATTTTAAGGAAACTTCTAGTTTTTAATAATTTTTAATGGGGGTTAGTATGGAAAAATTTAAATTTAATTTATTTGATGGATTTAAATTGGTTTTTATGGGGTTTTTTTGATGAAATAATGGTTTTTTTAATAAATTTTAAGGAAATTTATGGTTTTTAATAATTTATTATGGGGGTTTGTTGAGGAAAAATGTTAAATTTAATTTATTTGATGGATTTAAATTGGTTTTTATGGGGTTTTTTGATGAATTAATGGTTTTTTGAATAAATTTTAAGGAAATTTATGGTTTTTAATAATTTATTATGGGGGTTTGTTGAGGAAAAATGTTAAATTTAATTTATTTGATGGATTTAAATTGGTTATTATGGGGGATTGTTAAGAAATTATTGTTATTTTTAAGGATTTTTATTAAATTTTAAGGAAACTTCTAGTTTTTAATAATTTATAATGGGGGTTAGTATGGAAAAATGTTAAATTTAATTTATTTAATGGATTTAAATTGGTTTTTATGGGGTTTTTGATGAAATATAGGTTTTTTTAATAAATTTTAAGGAAATTTCTGGTTTTTAATAATTTATTATGGGGTTTTGTTGAGGAAAACTGTTAAATTTAATTTATTTGATGGATTTAAATTGGTTTTTATGGGGTTTTTTAAAGAATTAATGGTTTTTTTTATAAATTTTAAGGAAACTTCTAGTTTTTAATAATTTATAATGGGGGTTACTATGGAAAAATGTTAAATTTAATTTATTAGTTGGATTTAAATCGGTTATTATGGGGGATTGTTAAGGAATTATTGTTATTTTTAAGGATTTTTATTAAATTTTAAGGAAATTTCTAGTTTTTAATAATTTATAATGGGGGTTACTATGGAAAAATGTTAAATTTAATTTATTAGTTGGATTTAAATCGGTTATTATGGGGGATTGTTAAGGAATTATGTTATTTTTAAGGATTTTTATTAAATTTTAAGGAAACTTCTAGTTTTTAATAATTTTTTAATGGGGGTTAGTATGGAAAAATTTAAATTTAATTTATTTGATGGATTTTAATTGGTTTTTATGGGGTTTTTTGATGAAATAATGGTTTTTTTAATAAATTTTAAGGAAATTTCTGGTTTTTAATAATTTATTATGGGGTTTTGTTGAGGAAAAATGTTAAATTTAATTTATTTGATGGATTTAAATTGGTTTTTATGGGGTTTTTTGATGAAATAATGGTTTTTTTAATAAATTTTAAGGAAAATTTCTGGTTTTTAATAATTTATTATGGGGTTTTGTTAAGGAAAAATGTTAAATTTAATTATTTGATGGATTTAAATTGGTTTTTATGGGGTTTTTTGATGAAATAATGGTTTTTTTAATAAATTTTAAGGAAATTTCTGGTTTTTAATAATTTATTATGGGGTTTTGTTAAGGAAAAATGTTAAATTTAATTTATTTGATGGATTTAAATTGGTTTTTTATGGAGTTTTTTGATGAATTAATGGTTTTTTTGAATAAATTTTAAGGAAATTTCTGGTTTTTAATAATTTATTATGGGGTTAGTATAGAAAAATGTTAAATTTAATTTATTTGATGGATTTAAATCGGTTATTATGGGGTTTTTTGATGAATTAATGGTATTTTTAATTAATTTTAAGGAAATTTCTGGTTTTTAATAATTTATTATGGGGTTTTGTTGAGGAAAAATGTTAAATTTAATTTATTTGATGGATTTAAATTGGTTTTTATGGGGTTTTTTGATGAATTAATGGTTTTTTGAATAAATTTTAAGGAAATTTATGGTTTTTAATAATTTATTATTGGGGTTTGTTAAGGAAAAATGTTAAATTTAATTTATTTGATGGATTTAAATTGTTTTTTATGGGGTTTTTTGATGAAAAAATGGTTTTTTTTTAAAATTTTAAGGAAATTTCTGGTTTTTAATAATTTATTATGGGGTTTTGTTAAGGAAAAATGTTAAATTTAATTTATTTGATGGATTAAAATTGGTTTATATGGGGTTTTTTGATGAATTAATGGTATTTTTAATAAATTTTAAGAAATTTATGGTTTTTAATAATTTATTATGGGGTTTTGATAAGGAAAAATGTTAAATTTAATTTATTTGATGGATTTAAATTGGTTTTTTATGGGGTTTTTTAAAGAATTAATGGTTTTTTTATAAATTTTAAGGAAACTTCTAGTTTTTAATAATTTATAATGGGGGTTAGTATGGAAAAATGTTAAATTTAATTTTTTAATGGATTTAAATGGTTTTTATGGGGTTTTTGATGAAATATAGGTTTTTTTAATAAATTTTAAGGAAATTTCTGGTTTTTAATAATTTATTATGGGGTTTTGTTGAGGAAAAATGTTAAATTTAATTTATTTGATGGATTTAAATTGTTTTTATGGGTTTTTTGATGAATTAATGGTTTTTTGAATAAATTTTAAGGAAATTTATGGTTTTTAATAATTTATTATGGGGGTTTGTTGAGGAAAAATGTTAAATTTAATTTATTTGATGATTTAAATTGGTTATTATGGGGATTGTTAAGAAATTATTGTTATTTTTAAGGATTTTTATTAATTTTAAGGAAACTTCTAGTTTTTAATAATTTATAATGGGGGTTAGTATGGAAAAATGTTAAATTTAATTTATTTAATGGATTTAAATTGGTTTTTATGGGGTTTTTGATGAAATATAGGTTTTTTTAATAAATTTTAAGGAAATTTCTGGTTTTTAATAATTTATTATGGGGTTTTGTTGAGGAAAAATGTAAATTTAATTTATTTGATGGATTTAAATTGGTTTTTATGGGGTTTTTTAAAGAATTAATGGTTTTTTATATAAATTTTAAGGAAACTTCTAGTTTTTTAATAATTTATAATGGGGGTTACTATGGAAAAATGTTAAATTTAATTTATTAGTTGGATTTAAATCGGTTATTATGGGGGATTGTTAAGGAATTATTGTTATTTTTAAGGATTTTTATTAAATTTTAAGGAAATTTCTAGTTTTTAATAATTTATAATGGGGGTTACTATGGAAAAATGTTAAATTTAATTTATTAGTTGGATTTAAATCGGTTATTATGGGGTTTGTTAAGGAATTATTGTTATTTTTAAGGATTTTTTATTAAATTTTAAGGAAACTTCTAGTTTTTAATAATTTTTAATGGGGGTTAGTATGGAAAAATTTAAATTTAATTTATTTGATGGATTTAAATTGGTTATTATGGGGGATTGTTAAGAAATTATTGTTATTTTTAAGGATTTTTATTAAATTTTAAGGAAACTTCTAGTTTTTAATAATTTATAATGGGGGTTAGTATGGAAAAATGTTAAATTTAATTTATTTATGGATTTAAATTGGTTTTTATGGGGTTTTTGATGAAATATAGGTTTTTTTAATAAATTTTAAGGAAATTTCTGGTTTTTAATAATTTATTATGGGGTTTTGTTGAGGAAAAAATGTTAAATTTAATTTATTTGATGGATTTAAATTGGTTTTTATGGGGTTTTTTGATGAATTAATGGTTTTTTGAATAAAATTTTAAGGAAATTTATGGTTTTTAATAATTTATTATGGGGGTTTGTTAAGGAAAAATGTTAAATTTAATTTATTTGATGGATTTAAAATTGGTTTATATGGGGTTTTTTGATGAATTAATGGTATTTTTAATAAATTTTAAGGAAATTTATGGTTTTTAATAATTTATTATGGGGTTTTGATAAGGAAAAATGTTAAATTTAATTTATTTGATGGATTTAAATTGGTTTTTATGGGGTTTTTTAAAGAATTAATGGTTTTTTTTATAAATTTTAAGGAAACTTCTAGTTTTTAATAATTTATAATGGGGGTTAGTATGGAAAAATGTTAAATTTAATTTTTTTAATGGATTTAAATGGTTTTTATGGGGTTTTTGATGAAATATAGGTTTTTTTAATAAATTTTAAGGAAATTTCTGGTTTTTAATAATTATTATGGGTTTTGTTGAGGAAAAATGTTAAATTTAATTTATTTGATGGATTTAAATTGGTTATTATGGGGGATTGTTAAGAAATTATTGTTATTTTTAAGGATTTTTATTAAATTTTAAGGAAACTTCTAGTTTTTAATAATTTATAATGGGGGTTAGTATGGAAAAATGTTAAATTTAATTTATTTAATGGATTTAAATTGGTTTTTATGGGGTTTTTGATGAAATATAGGTTTTTTTAATAAATTTTAAGGAAATTTCTGGTTTTTAATAATTTATTATGGGGTTTTGTTGAGGAAAAATGTTAAATTTAATTATTTGATGGATTTAAATTGGTTTTTATGGGGTTTTTTAAGAATTAATGGTTTTTTATATAAATTTTAAGGAAACTTCTAGTTTTTAATAATTTATAATGGGGGTTACCTATGGAAAAATGTTAATTTAATTTATTAGTTGATTTAAATCGGTTATTATGGGGGATTGTTAAGGAATTATTGTTATTTTTAAGGATTTTTATTAAATTTTAAGGAAATTTCTAGTTTTTAATAATTTATAATGGGGGTTACTATGGAAAAATGTTAAATTTAATTTATTAGTTGGATTTAAAATCGGTTATTATGGGGTTTGTTAAGGAATTATTGTTATTTTTAAGGATTTTTATTAAATTTTAAGGAAACTTCTAGTTTTTAATAATTTTTAATGGGGGTTAGTATGGAAAAATTTAAATTTAATTTATTTGATGGATTTAAATTGGTTATTATGGGGGATTGTTAAGAAATTATTGTTATTTTTAAGGATTTTTATTAAATTTTAAGGAAACTTCTAGTTTTTAATAATTTATAATGGGGGTTAGTATGGAAAAATGTTAAATTTAATTTATTTAATGGATTTAAATTGAGTTTTTATGGGGTTTTTGATGAAATATAGGTTTTTTTAATAAATTTTAAGGAAATTTCTGGTTTTTAATAATTTATTATGGGGTTTTGTTGAGGAAAAATGTTAAATTTAATTTATTTGATGGATTTAAATTGGTTTTTATGGGGTTTTTTGATGAATTAATGGTTTTTTGAATAAATTTTAAGGAAATTTATGGTTTTTAATAATTTATTATGGGGGTTTGTTGAGGAAAAATGTTAAATTTAATTTATTTGATGGATTTAAATTGGTTATTATGGGGGATTGTTAAGAAATTATTGTTATTTTTTAAGGATTTTTATTAAATTTTAAGGAAACTTCTAGTTTTTAATAATTTTTAATGGGGGTTAGTATGGAAAAATTTAAATTTAATTTATTTGATGGATTTAAATTGGTTTTTTATGGGGTTTTTTGATGAAATAATGGTTTTTTTAATAAATTTTAAGGAAATTTCTGGTTTTTAATAATTTATTATGGGGTTTTGTTGAGGAAAAATGTTAAATTTAATTTATTTGATGGATTTAAATTGGTTTTTATGGGGTTTTTTGATGAATTAATGGTTTTTTGAATAAATTTTAAGGAAATTTATGGTTTTTAATAATTTATTATGGGGGTTTGTTGAGGAAAAATGTTAAATTTAATTTATTTGATGGATTTAAATTGGGTTATTATGGGGGATTGTTAAGAAATTATTGTTATTTTTAAGGATTTTTATTAAATTTTAAGGAAACTTCTAGTTTTTAATAATTTATAATGGGGGTTAGTATGGAAAAATGTTAAATTTAATTTATTTAATGGATTTAAATTGGTTTTTATGGGGTTTTTGATGAAATATAGGTTTTTTTAATAAATTTTAAGGAAATTTCTGGTTTTTAATAATTTATTATGGGGTTTTGTTGAGGAAAAATGTTAAATTTAATTTATTTGATGGATTTAAATTGGTTTTTATGGGGTTTTTTGATGAATTAATGGTTTTTTTGAATAAATTTTAAGGAAATTTATGGTTTTTAATAATTTATTATGGGGGTTTGTTGAGGAAAAATGTTAAATTTAATTTATTTGATGGATTTAAATTGGTTATTATGGGGGATTGTTAAGAAATTATTGTTATTTTTAAGGATTTTTATTAAATTTTAAGGAAACTTCTAGTTTTTAATAATTTATAATGGGGGTTAGTATGGAAAAATGTTAAATTTAATTTATTTAATGGATTTAAATTGGTTTTTATGGGGTTTTTGATGAAATATAGGTTTTTTTAATAAATTTTAAGGAAATTTCTGGTTTTTAATAATTTATTATGGGGTTTTGTTGAGGAAAACTGTTAAATTTAATTTATTTGATGGATTTAAATTGGTTTTTATGGGGTTTTTTAAAGAATTAATGGTTTTTTTTTATAAATTTTAAGGAAACTTCTAGTTTTTAATAATTTATAATGGGGGTTACTATGGAAAAATGTTAAATTTAATTTATTAGTTGGATTTAAATCGGTTATTATGGGGGATTGTTAAGGAATTATTGTTATTTTTAAGGATTTTTATTAAATTTTAAGGAAATTTCTAGTTTTTAATAATTTATAATGGGGGTTACTATGGAAAAATGTTAAATTTAATTTATTAGTTGGATTTAAATCGGTTATTATGGGGGATTGTTAAGGAATTATTGTTATTTTTAAGGATTTTTATTAAATTTTAAGGAAACTTCTAGTTTTTAATAATTTTTAATGGGGGGTTAGTATGGAAAAATTTAAATTTAATTTATTTGATGGATTTTAATTGGTTTTTATGGGGTTTTTTGATGAAATAATGGTTTTTTTTAATAAATTTTAAGGAAATTTCTGGTTTTTAATAATTTATTATGGGGTTTTGTTGAGGAAAAATGTTAAATTTAATTTATTTGATGGATTTAAATTGGTTTTTATGGGGTTTTTTTGATGAATTAATGGTTTTTTAAATAAATTTTAAGGAAATTTATGGTTTTTAATAATTTATTATGGGGGTTTGTTGAGGAAAAATGTTAAATTTAATTTATTTGATGGATTTAAATTGGTTATTATGGGGGATTGTTAAGAAATTATTGTTATTTTTAAGGATTTTTATTAAATTTTAAGGAAACTTCTAGTTTTTATTAATTTATAATGGGGGTTAGTATGGAAAAATGTTAAATTTAATTTATTTAATGGATTTAAATTGGTTTTTATGGGGTTTTTGATGAAATATAGGTTTTTTTAATAAATTTTAAGGAAATTTCTGGTTTTTAATAATTTATTATGGGGTTTTGTTGAGGAAAAATGTTAAATTTAATTTATTTGATGGATTTAAATTGGTTTTTATGGGGTTTTTTAAAGAATTAATGGTTTTTTTTATAAATTTTAAGGAAACTTCTAGTTTTTAATAATTTATAATGGGGGTTACTATGGAAAAATGTTAAATTTAATTTATTTGATGGATTTAAATTGGTTATTATGGGGGATTGTTAAGAAATTATTGTTATTTTTAAGGATTTTTATTAAATTTTAAGGAAACTTCTAGTTTTTAATAATTTATAATGGGGTTTAGTATGGAAAAATGTTAAATTTAATTTATTTGATGGATTTAAATTGGTTTTTATGGGGTTTTTTAAAGAATTAATGGTTTTTTTTATAAATTTTAAGGAAACTTCTAGTTTTTAATAATTTATAATGGGGGTTACTATGGAAAAATGTTAAATTTAATTTATTAGTTGCATTTAAATCGGTTATTATGGGGGATTGTTAAGGAATTATTGTTATTTTTAAGGATTTTTATTAAATTTTAAGGAAAACTTCTAGTTTTTAATAATTTATAATGGGGGTTAGTATTGAAAAATGTTAAATTTAATTTATTTGATGGATTTAAATTGGTTTTTATGGGGTTTTTTGATGAAATAATGGTTTTTTTAATAAATTTTAAGGAAATTTCTGGTTTTTAATAATTTATTATGGGGTTTTGTTGAGGAAAAATGTTAAATTTAATTTATTTGATGGATTTAAATTGGTTTTTATGGGGTTTTTTGATGAATTAATGGTTTTTTGAATAAATTTTAAGGAAACTTCTAGTTTTTAATAATTTATAATGGGGGTTAGTATTGAAAAATGTTAAATTTAATTTATTTGATGGATTTAAATTGGTTTTTATGGGGTTTTTTGATGAAATAATGGTTTTTTTAATAAATTTTAAGGAAATTTCTGGTTTTTAATAATTTATTATGGGGTTTTGTTAAGGAAAAATGTTAAATTTAATTTATTTGATGGATTTAAATTGGTTTTTATGGGGTTTTTTGATGAATTAATGGTTTTTTGAATAAATTTTAAGGAAATTTATGGTTTTTAATAATTTATTATTGGGGTTTGTTAAGGAAAAATGTTAAATTTAATTTATTTGATGGATTTAAATTGGTTTTTATGGGGTTTTTTGATGAAAAAATGGTTTTTTTTTTAAATTTTAAGGAAATTTCTGGTTTTTAATAATTTATTATGGGGTTTTGTTAAGGAAAAATGTTAAATTTAATTTTTTTGATGGATTAAAATTGGTTTATATGGGGTTTTTTGATGAATTAATGGTATTTTTAATAAATTTTAAGGAAATTTATGGTTTTTAATAATTTATTATGGGGTTTTGATAAGGAAAAATGTTAAATTTAATTTATTTGATGGATTTAAATTGGTTTTTATGGGGTTTTTTAAAGAATTAATGGTTTTTTTTATAAATTTTAAGGAAACTTCTAGTTTTTAATAATTTATAATGGGGGTTACTATGGAAAAATGTTAAATTTAATTTATTAGTTGGATTTAAATCGGTTATTATGGGGTTTGTTAAGGAATTATTGTTATTTTTAAGGATTTTATTAAATTTTAAGGAAACTTCTAGTTTTTAATAATTTTTAATGGGGGTTAGTATGGAAAAATTTAAATTTAATTTATTTGATGGATTTAAATTGGTTTTTATGGGGTTTTTTGATGAAATAATGGTTTTTTTAATAAATTTTAAGGAAATTTCTGGTTTTTAATAATTTATTATGGGGTTTTGTTGAGGAAAAATGTTAAATTTAATTTATTTGATGGATTTAAATTGGTTTTTATGGGGTTTTTTGATGAATTAATGGTTTTTTGAATAAATTTTAAGGAAATTTATGGTTTTTAATAATTTATTATGGGGGTTTGTTGAGGAAAAATGTTAAATTTAATTTATTTGATGGATTTAAATTGGTTATTATGGGGGATTGTTAAGAAATTATTGTTATTTTTAAGGATTTTTATTAAATTTTAAGGAAACTTCTAGTTTTTAATAATTTATAATGGGGGTTAGTATGGAAAAATGTTAAATTTAATTTATTTAATGGATTTAAATTGGTTTTTATGGGGTTTTTGATGAAATATAGGTTTTTTTAATAAATTTTAAGGAAATTTCTGGTTTTTAATAATTTATTATGGGGTTTTGTTGAGGAAAAATGTTAAATTTAATTTATTTGATGGATTTAAATTGGTTTTTATGGGGTTTTTTGATGAATTAATGGTTTTTTGAATAAATTTTAAGGAAATTTATGGTTTTTAATAATTTATTATGGGGGTTTGTTGAGGAAAAATGTTAAATTTAATTTATTTGATGGATTTAAATTGGTTATTATGGGGGATTGTTAAGAAATTATTGTTATTTTTAAGGATTTTTATTAAATTTTAAGGAAACTTCTAGTTTTTAATAATTTATAATGGGGGTTAGTATGGAAAAAATGTTAAATTTAATTTATTTAATGGATTTAAATTGGTTTTTATGGGGTTTTTGATGAAATATAGGTTTTTTTAATAAATTTTAAGGAAATTTCTGGTTTTTAATAATTTATTATGGGGTTTTGTTGAGGAAAAATGTTAAATTTAATTTATTTGATGGATTTAAATTGGTTTTTATGGGGTTTTTTAAAGAATTAATGGTTTTTTTTTATAAATTTTAAGGAAACTTCTAGTTTTTAATAATTTATAATGGGGGTTACTATGGAAAAATGTTAAATTTAATTTATTAGTTGGATTTAAATCGGTTATTATGGGGGATTGTTAAGGAATTATTGTTATTTTTAAGGATTTTTATTAAATTTTAAGGAAATTTCTAGTTTTTAATAATTTATAATGGGGGTTACTATGGAAAAAATGTTAAATTTAATTTATTAGTTGGATTTAAATCGGTTATTATGGGGGATTGTTAAGGAATTATTGTTATTTTTAAGGATTTTTATTAAATTTTAAGGAAACTTCTAGTTTTTAATAATTTTTAATGGGGGTTAGTATGGAAAAATTTAAATTTAATTTATTTGATGGATTTAAATTGGTTTTTATGGGGTTTTTTGATGAAATAATGGTTTTTTTAATAAATTTTAAGGAAATTTCTGGTTTTTAATAATTTATTATGGGGTTTTGTTGAGGAAAAATGTTAAATTTAATTTATTTGATGGATTTAAATTGGTTTTTATGGGGTTTTTTGATGAATTAATGGTTTTTTGAATAAATTTTAAGGAAATTTATGGTTTTTAATAATTTATTATGGGGGTTTGTTGAGGAAAAATGTTAAATTTAATTTATTTGATGGATTTAAATTGGTTATTATGGGGTATTGTTAAGAAATTATTGTTATTTTTAAGGATTTTTATTAAATTTTAAGGAAACTTCTAGTTTTTAATAATTTATAATGGGGGTTAGTATGGAAAAATGTTAAATTTAATTTATTTAATGGATTTAAATTGGTTTTTATGGGGTTTTTGATGAAATATAGGTTTTTTTTAATAAATTTTAAGGAAATTTCTGGTTTTTAATAATTTATTATGGGGTTTTGTTGAGGAAAAATGTTAAATTTAATTTATTTGATGGATTTAAATTGGTTTTTATGGGGTTTTTTAAAGAATTAATGGTTTTTTTTATAAATTTTAAGGAAACTTCTAGTTTTTAATAATTTATAATGGGGGTTACTATGGAAAAATGTTAAATTTAATTTATTTGATGGATTTAAATTGGTTATTATGGGGGATTGTTAAGAAATTATTGTTATTTTTAAGGATTTTTATTAAATTTTAAGGAAAACTTCTAGTTTTTAATAATTTATAATAGGGGTTAGTATTGAAAAATGTTAAATTTAATTTATTTGATGGATTTAAATTGGTTTTTATGGGGTTTTTTGATGAAATAATGGTTTTTTTAATAAATTTTAAGGAAATTCTGGTTTTTAATAATTTATTATGGGGTTTTGTTGAGGAAAAATGTTAAATTTAATTTATTTGATGGATTTAAATTGGTTTTTTATGGGGTTTTTTGATGAATTAATGGTTTTTTGAATAAATTTTAAGGAAACTTCTAGTTTTTAATAATTTATAATGGGGGTTAGTATTGAAAAATGTTAAATTTAATTTATTTGATGGATTTAAATTGGTTTTTATGGGGTTTTTTGATGAATTAATGGTTTTTTGAATAAATTTTAAGGAAATTTCTGGTTTTTAATAATTTATTATGGGGGTTTGTTAAGGATAAATGTTAAATTTAATTTATTTGATGGATTTAAATTGGTTTTTATGGGGTTTTTTTGATGAAATAATGGTTTTTTTAATAAATTTTAAGGAAATTTCTGGTTTTTAATAATTTATTATGGGGTTTTGTTGAGGAAAAATGTTAAATTTAATTTATTTGATGGATTTAAATTGGTTTTTATGGGGTTTTTTGATGAATTAATGGTTTTTTGAATAAATTTTAAGGAAATTTATGGTTTTTAATAATTTATTATGGGGGTTTGTTGAGGAAAAATGTTAAATTTAATTTATTTGATGGATTTAAATTGGTTATTATGGGGGATTGTTAAGAAATTATTGTTATTTTTAAGGATTTTTATTAAATTTTAAGGAAACTTCTAGTTTTTAATAATTTATAATGGGGGTTAGTATGGAAAAATGTTAAATTTAATTTATTTAATGGATTTAAATTGGTTTTTATGGGGTTTTTGATGAAATATAGGTTTTTTTAATAAATTTTAAGGAAATTTCTGGTTTTTAATAATTTATTATGGGGTTTTGTTGAGGAAAAATGTTAAATTTAATTTATTTGATGGATTTAAATTGGTTTTTATGGGGTTTTTTGATGAATTAATGGTTTTTTGAATAAATTTTAAGGAAATTTATGGTTTTTAATAATTTATTATGGGGGTTTGTTGAGGAAAAATGTTAAATTTAATTTATTTGATGGATTTAAATTGGTTTTTATGGGGTTTTTTAAAGAATTAATGGTTTTTTTTTATAAATTTTAAGGAAACTTCTAGTTTTTAATAATTTATAATGGGGGTTACTATGGAAAAATGTTAACCCGTCGTTGGTGACGCTATGAGCATTTCGCTCACACAATTGCCATTTTAAGAACCACTGGTTTAAATATTATTGGATTTTGATAATATTATATAAATGCTCCCTTGAGTTATTTACGAAAATGATTACGGAAAAACATTAAAAGTTATAAATAAACTTACAAATTTATCGGAGTCCAATGTTGCCGTATACGTAATAATACCGTGTAGTTAGTGTTGTACTCGCCCGTCACTGATCGCCTTACCGTATATTTTATAATTATACTGTTTTTATTTTCGGTTTATTATCTTGTTATTTTATTATTATCTTATTATATAATTATACTATAGCAGTCTAATATTGAAATTTGTCAGTACCATCGTATATCTGTATGCTCACACGTGTATTTTAATAGGTGAGTGAAACGCTAACACGACAATAACGGTGTAAAAATATTAGCGTCACCAACGACGGGTTAAATTTAATTTATTAGTTGGATTTAAATCGGTTATTATGGGGGATTGTTAAGGAATTATTGTTATTTTTAAGGATTTTTATTAAATTTTAAGGAAATTTCTAGTTTTTAATAATTTATAATGGGGGTTACTATGGAAAAATGTTAAATTTAATTTATTAGTTGGATTTAAATCGGTTATTATGGGGGATTGTTAAGGAATTATTGTTATTTTTAAGGATTTTTATTAAATTTTAAGGAAACTTCTAGTTTTTAATAATTTTTAATGGGGGTTAGTATGGAAAAATTTAAATTTAATTTATTTGATGGATTTAAATTGGTTTTTATGGGGTTTTTTGATGAAATAATGGTTTTTTTTAATAAATTTTAAGGAAATTTCTGGTTTTTAATAATTTATTATGGGGTTTTGTTGAGGAAAAATGTTAAATTTAATTTATTTGATGGATTTAAATTGGTTTTTATGGGGTTTTTTGATGAATTAATGGTTTTTTGAATAAATTTTAAGGAAATTTATGGTTTTTAATAATTTATTATGGGGGTTTGTTGAGGAAAAATGTTAAATTTAATTTATTTGATGGATTTAAATTGGTTATTATGGGGGATTGTTAAGAAATTATTGTTATTTTTAAGGATTTTTATTAAATTTTAAGGAAACTTCTAGTTTTTAATAATTTATAATGGGGGTTAGTATGGAAAAATGTTAAATTTAATTTATTTAATGGATTTAAATTGGTTTTTATGGGGTTTTTGATGAAATATAGGTTTTTTTAATAAATTTTAAGGAAATTTCTGGTTTTTAACAATTTATTATGGGGTTTTGTTGAGGAAAAATGTTAAATTTAATTTATTTGATGGATTTAAATTGGTTTTTATGGGGTTTTTTAAAGAATTAATGGTTTTTTTTATAAATTTTAAGGAAACTTCTAGTTTTTAATAATTTATAATGGGGGTTACTATGGAAAAATGTTAACCCGTCGTTGGTGACGCTATGAGCATTTCGCTCACACAATTGCCATTTTAAGAACCACTGGTTTAAATATTATTGGATTTTGATAATATTATATAAATGCTCCCTTGAGTTATTTACGAAAATGATTACGGAAAAACATTAAAAGTTATAAATAAACTTACAAATTTATCGGAGTCCAATGTTGCCGTATACGTAATAATACCGTGTAGTTAGTGTTGTACTCGCCCGTCACTGATCGCCTTACCGTATATTTTATAATTATACTGTTTTTATTTTCGGTTTATTATCTTGTTATTTTATTATTATCTTATTATATAATTATACTATAGCAGTCTAATATTGAAATTTGTCAGTACCATCGTATATCTGTATGCTCACACGTGTATTTTAATAGGTGAGTGAAACGCTAACACGACAATAACGGTGTAAAAATATTAGCGTCACCAACGACGGGTTAAATTTAATTTATTAGTTGGATTTAAATCGGTTATTATGGGGGATTGTTAAGGAATTATTGTTATTTTTAAGGATTTTTATTAAATTTTAAGGAAATTTCTAGTTTTTAATAATTTATAATGGGGGTTACTATGGAAAAATGTTAAATTTAATTTATTAGTTGGATTTAAATCGGTTATTATGGGGGATTGTTAAGGAATTATTGTTATTTTTAAGGATTTTTATTAAATTTTAAGGAAACTTCTAGTTTTTAATAATTTTTAATGGGGGTTAGTATGGAAAAATTTAAATTTAATTTATTTGATGGATTTAAATTGGTTTTTATGGGGTTTTTTGATGAAATAATGGTTTTTTTAATAAATTTTAAGGAAATTTCTGGTTTTTAATAATTTATTATGGGGTTTTGTTGAGGAAAAATGTTAAATTTAATTTATTTGATGGATTTAAATTGGTTTTTATGGGGTTTTTTAAAGAATTAATGGTTTTTTTTTATAAATTTTAAGGAAACTTCTAGTTTTTAATAATTTTATAATGGGGGTTACTATGGAAAAATGTTAAATTTAATTTATTTGATGGATTTAAATTGGTTATTATGGGGGATTGTTAAGAAATTATTGTTATTTTTAAGGATTTTTATTAAATTTTAAGGAAAACTTCTAGTTTTTAATAATTTATAATAGGGGTTAGTATTGAAAAATGTTAAATTTAATTTATTTGATGGATTTAAATTGGTTTTTATGGGGTTTTTTGATGAAATAATGGTTTTTTTTAATAAATTTTAAGGAAATTTCTGGTTTTTAATAATTTATTATGGGGTTTTGTTGAGGAAAAATGTTAAATTTAATTTATTTGATGGATTTAAATTGGTTTTTATGGGGTTTTTTGATGAATTAATGGTTTTTTGAATAAATTTTAAGGAAACTTCTAGTTTTTAATAATTTATAATGGGGGTTAGTATTGAAAAATGTTAAATTTAATTTATTTGATGGATTTAAATTGGTTTTTATGGGGTTTTTTAAAGAATTAATGGTTTTTTTTATAAATTTTAAGGAAACTTCTAGTTTTTAATAATTTATAATGGGGGTTACTATGGAAAAATGTTAAATTTAATTTATTAGTTGGATTTAAATCGGTTATTATGGGGTTTGTTAAGGAATTATTGTTATTTTTAAGGATTTTTATTAAATTTTAAGGAAACTTCTAGTTTTTAATAATTTTTAATGGGGGTTAGTATGGAAAAATTTAAATTTAATTTATTTGATGGATTTAAATTGGTTTTTATGGGGTTTTTTTGATGAAATAATGGTTTTTTTAATAAATTTTAAGGAAATTTCTGGTTTTTAATAATTTATTATGGGGTTTTGTTGAGGAAAAATGTTAAATTTAATTTATTTGATGGATTTAAATTGGTTTTTATGGGGTTTTTTGATGAATTAATGGTTTTTTGAATAAATTTTAAGGAAATTTATGGTTTTTAATAATTTATTATGGGGGTTTGTTGAGGAAAAAATGTTAAATTTAATTTATTTGATGGATTTAAATTGGTTATTATGGGGGATTGTTAAGAAATTATTGTTATTTTTAAGGATTTTTATTAAATTTTAAGGAAACTTCTAGTTTTTAATAATTTATAATGGGGGTTAGTATGGAAAAATGTTAAATTTAATTTATTTAATGGATTTAAATTGGTTTTTATTGGGGTTTTTGATGAAATATAGGTTTTTTTAATAAATTTTAAGGAAATTTCTGGTTTTTAATAATTTATTATGGGGTTTTGTTGAGGAAAAATGTTAAATTTAATTTATTTGATGGATTTAAATTGGTTTTTATGGGGTTTTTTTGATGAATTAATGGTTTTTTGAATAAATTTTAAGGAAATTTATGGTTTTTTAATAATTTATTATGGGGGTTTGTTGAGGAAAAATGTTAAATTTAATTTATTTGATGGATTTAAATTGGTTATTATGGGGGATTGTTAAGAAATTATTGTTATTTTTAAGGATTTTTATTAAATTTTTAAGGAAACTTCTAGTTTTTAATAATTTTTAATGGGGGTTAGTATGGAAAAATTTAAATTTAATTTATTTGATGGATTTAAATTGGTTTTTATGGGGTTTTTTGATGAAATAATGGTTTTTTTAATAAATTTTAAGGAAATTTCTGGTTTTTAATAATTTATTATGGGGTTTTGTTGAGGAAAAATGTTAAATTTAATTTATTTGATGGATTTTAAATTGGTTTTTATGGGGTTTTTTGATGAATTAATGGTTTTTTGAATAAATTTTAAGGAAATTTATGGTTTTTAATAATTTATTATGGGGGTTTGTTGAGGAAAAATGTTAAATTTAATTTATTTGATGGATTTAAATTGGTTATTATGGGGGATTGTTAAGAAATTATTGTTATTTTTAAGGATTTTTATTAAATTTTAAGGAAACTTCTAGTTTTTAATAATTTATAATGGGGGTTAGTATGGAAAAAATGTTAAATTTAATTTATTTAATGGATTTAAATTGGTTTTTATGGGGTTTTTGATGAAATATAGGTTTTTTTAATAAATTTTAAGGAAATTTCTGGTTTTTAATAATTTATTATGGGGTTTTGTTGAGGAAAAATGTTAAATTTAATTTATTTGATGGATTTAAATTGGTTTTTTATGGGGTTTTTTGATGAATTAATGGTTTTTTGAATAAATTTTAAGGAAATTTATGGTTTTTAATAATTTATTATGGGGGTTTGTTGAGGAAAAATGTTAAATTTAATTTATTTGATGGATTTAAATTGGTTATTATGGGGGATTGTTAAGAAATTATTGTTATTTTTAAGGATTTTTTATTAAATTTTAAGGAAACCTTCTAGTTTTTAATAATTTATAATGGGGGTTAGTATGGAAAAATGTTAAATTTAATTTATTTAATGGATTTAAATTGGTTTTTATGGGGTTTTTGATGAAATATAGGTTTTTTTTAATAAATTTAAGGAAATTTCTGGTTTTTAATAATTTATTATGGGGTTTTGTTGAGGAAAAATGTTAAATTTAATTTATTTGATGGATTTAAATTGGTTTTTATGGGGTTTTTTAAAGAATTAATGGTTTTTTTTTATAAATTTTAAGGAAACTTCTAGTTTTTAATAATTTATAATGGGGGTTACTATGGAAAAATGTTAAATTTAATTTATTAGTTGGATTTAAATCGGTTATTATGGGGGATTGTTAAGGAATTATTGTTATTTTTAAGGATTTTTATTAAATTTTAAGGAAATTTCTAGTTTTTAATAATTTATAATGGGGGTTACTATGGAAAAATGTTAAATTTAATTTATTAGTTGGATTTAAATCGGTTATTATGGGGGATTGTTAAGGAATTATTGTTATTTTTAAGGATTTTTATTAAATTTTTAAGGAAACTTCTAGTTTTTAATAATTTTTTAATGGGGGTTAGTATGGAAAAATTTAAATTTAATTTATTTGATGGATTTAAAATTGGTTTTTATGGGGTTTTTTGATGAAATAATGGTTTTTTTAATAAATTTTAAGGAAATTTCTGGTTTTTAATAATTTATTATGGGGTTTTGTTGAGGAAAAATGTTAAATTTAATTTATTTGATGGATTTAAATTGGTTTTTATGGGGTTTTTTGATGAATTAATGGTTTTTTGAATAAATTTTAAGGAAATTTATGGTTTTTAATAATTTATTATGGGGGTTTGTTGAGGAAAAATGTTAAATTTAATTTATTTGATGGATTTAAATTGGTTATTATGGGGGATTGTTAAGAAATTATTGTTATTTTTAAGGATTTTTATTAAATTTTAAGGAAACTTCTAGTTTTTAATAATTTATAATGGGGGTTAGTATGGAAAAATGTTAAATTTAATTTATTTAATGGATTTAAATTGGTTTTTTATGGGGTTTTTGATGAAATATAGGTTTTTTTAATAAATTTTAAGGAAATTTCTGGTTTTTAATAATTTATTATGGGGTTTTGTTGAGGAAAAATGTTAAATTTAATTTATTTGATGGATTTAAATTGGTTTTTATGGGGTTTTTTAAAGAATTAATGGTTTTTTTTATAAATTTTAAGGAAACTTCTAGTTTTTAATAATTTATAATGGGGGTTACTATGGAAAAATGTTAAATTTAATTTATTTGATGGATTTAAATTGGTTATTATGGGGGATTGTTAAGAAATTATTGTTATTTTAAAGGATTTTTATTAAATTTTAAGGAAAACTTCTAGTTTTTAATTATTTATAATAGGGGTTAGTATTGAAAAATGTTAAATTTAATTTATTTGATGGATTTAAATTGGTTTTTATGGGGTTTTTTGATGAAATAATGGTTTTTTTAATAAATTTTAAGGAAATTTCTGGTTTTTAATAATTTATTATGGGGTTTTGTTGAGGAAAAATGTTAAATTTAATTTATTTGATGGATTTAAATTGGTTTTTATGGGGTTTTTTGATGAATTAATGGTTTTTTGAATAAATTTTAAGGAAATTTATGGTTTTTAATAATTTATTATGGGGGTTTGTTGAGGAAAAATGTTAAATTTAATTTATTTGATGGATTTAAATTGGTTATTATGGGGGATTGTTAAGAAATTATTGTTATTTTTAAGGATTTTTATTAAATTTTAAGGAAACTTCTAGTTTTTAATAATTTATAATGGGGGTTAGTATGGAAAAAATGTTAAATTTAATTTATTTAATGGATTTAAATTGGTTTTTATGGGGTTTTTGATGAAATATAGGTTTTTTTAATAAATTTTAAGGAAATTTCTGGTTTTTAATAATTTATTATGGGGTTTTGTTGAGGAAAAATGTTAAATTTAATTTATTTGATGGATTTAAATTGGTTTTTATGGGGTTTTTTTGATGAATTAATGGTTTTTTGAATAAATTTTAAGGAAATTTATGGTTTTTAATAATTTATTATGGGGGTTTGTTGAGGAAAAATGTTAAATTTAATTTATTTGATGGATTTAAATTGGTTATTATGGGGGATTGTTAAGAAATTATTGTTATTTTAAAGGATTTTTATTAAATTTTAAGGAAAACTTCTAGTTTTTAATAATTTATAATAGGGGTTAGTATTGAAAAATGTTAAATTTAATTTATTTGATGGATTTAAATTGGTTTTTATGGGGTTTTTTGATGAATTAATGGTTTTTTGAATAAATTTTAAGGAAACTTCTAGTTTTTAATAATTTATAATGGGGGTTAGTATTGAAAAATGTTAAATTTAATTTATTTGATGGATTTAAATTGGTTTTTATGGGGTTTTTTGATGAAATAATGGTTTTTTTAATAAATTTTAAGGAAATTTCTGGTTTTTAATAAATTTATTATGGGGTTTTGTTAAGGAAAAATGTTAAATTTAATTTATTTGATGGATTTAAATTGGTTTTTATGGGGTTTTTTGATGAATTAATGGTTTTTTGAATAAATTTTAAGGAAATTTATGGTTTTTAATAATTTATTATTGGGGTTTGTTAAGGAAAAATGTTAAATTTAATTTATTTGATGGATTTAAATTGGTTTTTATGGGGTTTTTTGATGAAAAAATGGTTTTTTTTTTTAAATTTTAAGGAAATTTCTGGTTTTTAATAATTTATTATGGGGTTTTGTTAAGGAAAAAATGTTAAATTTAATTTATTTGATGGATTAAAATTGGTTTATATGGGGTTTTTTGATGAATTAATGGTATTTTTAATAAATTTTAAGGAAATTTATGGTTTTTAATAATTTATTATGGGGTTTTGATAAGGAAAAATGTTAAATTTAATTTATTTGATGGATTTAAATTGGTTTTTATGGGGTTTTTTAAAGAATTAATGGTTTTTTTTATAAATTTTAAGGAAACTTCTAGTTTTTAATAATTTATAATGGGGGTTACTATGGAAAAATATTAAATTAAATTATTAGTTGGATTTAAATCGGTTATTATGGGGTTTGTTAAGGAATTATTGTTATTTTTAAGGATTTTTATTAAATTTTAAGGAAACTTCTAGTTTTTAATAATTTTTAATGGGGGTTAGTATGGAAAAATTTAAATTTAATTTATTTGATGGATTTAAATTGGTTTTTATGGGGTTTTTTGATGAAATAATGGTTTTTTTTAATAAATTTTAAGGAAATTTCTGGTTTTTAATAATTTATTATGGGGTTTTGTTGAGGAAAAATGTTAAATTTAATTTATTTGATGGATTTTAAATTGGTTTTTATGGGGTTTTTTGATGAATTAATGGTTTTTTGAATAAATTTTAAGGAAATTTATGGTTTTTAATAATTTATTATGGGGGTTTGTTGAGGAAAAATGTTAAATTTAATTTATTTGATGGATTTAAATTGGTTATTATGGGGGATTGTTAAGAAATTATTGTTATTTTTAAGGATTTTTATTAAATTTTAAGGAAACTTCTAGTTTTTAATAATTTATAATGGGGGTTAGTATGGAAAAATGTTAAATTTAATTTATTTAATGGATTTAAATTGGTTTTTATGGGGTTTTTGATGAAATATAGGTTTTTTTAATAAATTTAAGGAAATTTCTGGTTTTTAATAATTTATTATGGGGTTTTGTTGAGGAAAAATGTTAAATTTAATTTATTTGATGGATTTAAATTGGTTTTTTATGGGGTTTTTTGATGAATTAATGGTTTTTTGAATAAATTTTAAGGAAATTTATGGTTTTTAATAATTTATTATGGGGGTTTGTTGAGGAAAAATGTTAAATTTAATTTATTTGATGGATTTAAATTGGTTATTATGGGGGATTGTTAAGAAATTATTGTTATTTTTAAGGATTTTTATTAAATTTTAAGGAAACTTCTAGTTTTTAATAATTTATAATGGGGGTTAGTATGGAAAAATGTTAAATTTAATTTATTTAATGGATTTAAATTGGTTTTTATGGGGTTTTTGATGAAATATAGGTTTTTTTAATAA
This sequence comes from Rhopalosiphum padi, assembly GCF_020882245.1. Taxonomy (NCBI): domain Eukaryota; kingdom Metazoa; phylum Arthropoda; class Insecta; order Hemiptera; family Aphididae; genus Rhopalosiphum; species Rhopalosiphum padi. Next base: position 4,929,610 of record NW_026869996.1, on the reverse strand, counting down.
ATTTTAAGGAAATTTCTGGTTTTTAATAATTTATTATGGGGTTTTGTTGAGGAAAAATGTTAAATTTAATTTATTTGATGGATTTAAATTGGTTTTTATGGGGTTTTTTAAAGAATTAATGGTTTTTTTTATAAATTTTAAGGAAACTTATGGTTTTTAATAATTTATTATGGGGGTTTGTTGAGGAAAAATGTTAAATTTAATTTATTTGATGGATTTAAATTGGTTATTATGGGGGATTGTTAAGAAATTATTGTTATTTTTAAGGATTTTTATTAAATTTTAAGGAAACTTCTAGTTTTTAATAATTTATAATGGGGGTTAGTATGGAAAAATGTTAAATTTAATTTATTTAATGGATTTAAATTGGTTTTTATGGGGTTTTTGATGAAATATAGGTTTTTTTAATAAATTTTAAGGAAATTTCTGGTTTTTAATAATTATTATGGGGTTTTGTTGAGGAAAAATGTTAAATTTAATTTATTTGATGGATTTAAATTGGTTTTTATGGGGTTTTTTGATGAATTAATGGTTTTTTGAATAAATTTTAAGGAAATTTATGGTTTTTAATAATTTATTATGGGGGTTTGTTGAGGAAAAATGTTAAATTTAATTTATTTGATGGATTTAAATTGGTTATTATGGGGGATTGTTAAGAAATTATTGTTATTTTTAAGGATTTTTATTAAATTTTAAGGAAACTTCTAGTTTTTAATAATTTATAATGGGGGTTAGTATGGAAAAATGTTAAATTTAATTTATTTAATGGATTAAATTGGTTTTTATGGGGTTTTTGATGAAATATAGGTTTTTTTAATAAATTTTAAGGAAATTTCTGGTTTTTAAACAATTTATTATGGGGTTTTGTTGAGGAAAAATGTTAAATTTAATTTATTTGATGGATTTAAATTGGTTTTTATGGGGTTTTTTAAAGAATTAATGGTTTTTTTTATAAATTTTAAGGAAACTTCTAGTTTTTAATAATTTATAATGGGGGTTACTATGGAAAAATGTTAACCCGTCGTTGGTGACGCTATGAGCATTTCGCTCACACAATTGCCATTTTAAGAACCACTGGTTTAAATATTATTGGATTTTGATAATATTATATAAATGCTCCCTTGAGTTATTTACGAAAATGATTACGGAAAAACATTAAAAGTTATAAATAAACTTACAAATTTATCGGAGTCCAATGTTGCCGTATACGTAATAATACCGTGTAGTTAGTGTTGTACTCGCCCGTCACTGATCGCCTTACCGTATATTTTATAATTATACTGTTTTTATTTTCGGTTTATTATCTTGTTATTTTATTATTATCTTATTATATAATTATACTATAGCAGTCTAATATTGAAACATCGTATATCTGTATGCTCACACGTGTATTTTAATAGGTGAGTGAAACGCTAACACGACAATAACGGTGTAAAAATATTAGCGTCACCAACGACGGGTTAAATTTAATTTATTAGTTGGATTTAAATCGGTTATTATGGGGGATTGTTAAGGAATTATTGTTATTTTTAAGGATTTTTATTAAATTTTAAGGAAATTTCTAGTTTTTAATAATTTATAATGGGGGTTACTATGGAAAAATGTTAAATTTAATTTATTAGTTGGATTTTAAATCGGTTATTATGGGGGATTGTTAAGGAATTATTGTTATTTTTAAGGATTTTTATTAAATTTTAAGGAAACTTCTAGTTTTTAATAATTTTTAATGGGGGTTAGTATGGAAAAATTTAAATTTAATTTATTTGATGGATTTAAATTGGTTTTTATGGGGTTTTTTTTGATGAAATAATGGTTTTTTTAATAAATTTTAAGGAAATTTCTGGTTTTTAATAATTTATTATGGGGTTTTGTTGAGGAAAAATGTTAAATTTAATTTATTTGATGGATTTTAAATTGGTTTTTATGGGGTTTTTTGATGAATTAATGGTTTTTTGAATAAATTTTAAGGAAATTTATGGTTTTTAATAATTTATTATGGGGGTTTGTTGAGGAAAAATGTTAAATTTAATTTATTTGATGGATTTAAATTGGTTATTATGGGGGATTGTTAAGAAATTATTGTTATTTTTAAGGATTTTTATTAAATTTTAAGGAAACTTCTAGTTTTTAATAATTTATAATGGGGGTTAGTATGGAAAAATGTTAAATTTAATTTATTTAATGGATTTAAATTGGTTTTTATGGGGTTTTTGATGAAATATAGGTTTTTTTTAATAAATTTTAAGGAAATTTCTGGTTTTTAATAATTTATTATGGGGTTTTGTTGAGGAAAAATGTTTAAATTTAATTTATTTGATGGATTTAAATTGGTTTTTATGGGGGTTTTTTTGATGAATTAATGGTTTTTTTGAATAAATTTTAAGGAAATTTATGGTTTTTAATAATTTATTATGGGGGTTTGTTGAGGAAAAATGTTAAATTTAATTTATTTGATGGATTTAAATTGGTTATTATGGGGGATTGTTAAGAAATTATGTTATTTTTAAGGATTTTTATTAAATTTTAAGGAAACTTCTAGTTTTTAATAATTTATAATGGGGGGTTAGTATGGAAAAATGTTAAATTTAATTTATTTAATGGATTTAAATTGGTTTTTATGGGGTTTTTGATGAAATATAGGTTTTTTTAATAAATTTTAAGGAAATTTCTGGTTTTTAATAATTTATTATGGGGTTTTGTTGAGGAAAAATGTTAAATTTAATTTATTTGATGGATTTAAATTGGTTTTTTATGGGGTTTTTTTAAAGAATTAATGGTTTTTTTTTTATAAATTTTAAGGAAACTTCTAGTTTTTAATAATTTATAATGGGGGGTTACTATGGAAAAATGTTAAATTTAATTTATTAGTTGGATTTAAATCGGTTATTATGGGGGATTGTTAAGGAATTATTGTTATTTTTAAGGATTTTTATTAAATTTTAAGGAAATTTCTAGTTTTTAATAATTTATAATGGGGGTTTACTATGGAAAAAATGTTAAATTTAATTTATTAGTTGGATTTAAATCGGTTATTATGGGGATTGTTAAGGAATTATTGTTATTTTTAAGGATTTTTATTAAATTTTAAGGAAACTTCTAGTTTTTAATAATTTTTAATGGGGGTTAGTATGGAAAAATTTAAATTTAATTTATTTGATGGATTTAAATTGGTTTTTATGGGGTTTTTTGATGAAATAATGGTTTTTTTAATAAATTTTAAGGAAATTTCTGGTTTTTAATAATTTATTATGGGGTTTTGTTGAGGAAAAATGTTAAATTTAATTTATTTGATGGATTTAAATTGGTTTTTATGGGGTTTTTTGATGAATTAATGGTTTTTTGAATAAATTTTAAGGAAATTTATGGTTTTTAATAATTTATTATGGGGGTTTGTTGAGGAAAAATGTTAAATTTAATTTATTTGATGGATTTAAATTGGTTATTATGGGGGATTGTTAAGAAATTATTGTTATTTTTAAGGATTTTTATTAAATTTTAAGGAAACTTCTAGTTTTTAATAATTTATAATGGGGGTTAGTATGGAAAAATGTTAAATTTAATTTATTTAATGGATTTAAATTGGTTTTTATGGGGTTTTTGATGAAATATAGGTTTTTTTAATAAATTTTAAGGAAATTTCTGGTTTTTAATAATTTATTATGGGGTTTTGTTGAGGAAAAATGTTAAATTTAATTTATTTGATGGATTTAAATTGGTTTTTATGGGGTTTTTTAAAGAATTAATGGTTTTTTTTATAAATTTTAAGGAAACTTCTAGTTTTTAATAATTTATAATGGGGGTAACTATGGAAAAATGTTAAATTTAATTTATTTGATGGATTTAAATTGGTTATTATGGGGGATTGTTAAGAAATTATTGTTATTTTAAAGGATTTTTATTAAATTTTAAGGAAAACTTCTAGTTTTTAATAATTTATAATAGGGGTTAGTATTGAAAAATGTTAAATTTAATTTATTTGATGGATTTAAATTGGTTTTTATGGGGTTTTTTGATGAAATAATGGTTTTTTTAATAAATTTTAAGGAAATTTCTGGTTTTTAATAATTTATTATGGGGTTTTGTTGAGGAAAAATGTTAAATTTAATTTATTTGATGGATTTAAATTGGTTTTTATGGGGTTTTTTGATGAATTAATGGTTTTTTGAATAAATTTTAAGGAAATTTATGGTTTTTAATAATTTATTATGGGGGTTTGTTGAGGAAAAATGTTAAATTTAATTTATTTGATGGATTTAAATTGGTTATTATGGGGGATTGTTAAGAAATTATTGTTATTTTTAAGGATTTTTATTAAATTTTAAGGAAACTTCTAGTTTTTAATAATTTATAATGGGGGTTAGTATGGAAAAATGTTAAATTTAATTTATTTAATGGATTTAAATTGGTTTTTATGGGGTTTTTGATGAAATATAGGTTTTTTTAATAAATTTTAAGGAAATTTCTGGTTTTTAATAATTTATTATGGGGTTTTGTTGAGGAAAAATGTTAAATTTAATTTATTTGATGGATTTAAATTGGTTTTTATGGGGTTTTTTGATGAATTAATGGTTTTTTGAATAAATTTTAAGGAAATTTATGGTTTTTAATAATTTATTATGGGGGTTTGTTGAGGAAAAATGTTAAATTTAATTTATTTGATGGATTTAAATTGGTTATTATGGGGGATTGTTAAGAAATTATTGTTATTTTTAAGGATTTTTATTAAATTTTAAGGAAACTTCTAGTTTTTAATAATTTATAATGGGGGTTAGTATGGAAAAATGTTAAATTTAATTTATTTAATGGATTTAAATTGGTTTTTATGGGGTTTTTGATGAAATATAGGTTTTTTTAATAAATTTTAAGGAAATTTCTGGTTTTTAACAATTTATTATGGGGTTTTGTTGAGGAAAAATGTTAAATTTAATTTATTTGATGGATTTAAATTGGTTTTTATGGGGTTTTTTAAAGAATTAATGGTTTTTTTTTATAAATTTTAAGGAAACTTCTAGTTTTTAATAATTTATAATGGGGGTTACTATGGAAAAATGTTAACCCGTCGTTGGTGACGCTATGAGCATTTCGCTCACACAATTGCCATTTTAAGAACCACTGGTTTAAATATTATTGAATTTTGATAATATTATATAAATGCTCCCTTGAGTTATTTACGAAAATGATTACGGAAAAACATTAAAAGTTATAAATAAACTTACAAATTTATCGGAGTCCAATGTTGCCGTATACGTAATAATACCGTGTAGTTAGTGTTGTACTCGCCCGTCACTGATCGCCTTACCGTATATTTTATAATTATACTGTTTTTATTTTCGGTTTATTATCTTGTTATTTTATTATTATCTTATTATATAATTATACTATAGCAGTCTAATATTGAAATTTGTCAGTACCATCGTATATCTGTATGCTCACACGTGTATTTTAATAGGTGAGTGAAACGCTAACACGACAATAACGGTGTAAAAATATTAGCGTCACCAACGACGGGTTAAATTTAATTTATTAGTTGGATTTAAATCGGTTATTATGGGGGATTGTTAAGGAATTATTGTTATTTTTAAGGATTTTTATTAAATTTTAAGGAAACTTCTAGTTTTTAATAATTTTTAATGGGGGTTAGTATGGAAAAATTTAAATTTAATTTATTTGATGGATTTAAATTGGTTTTTATGGGGTTTTTTGATGAAATAATGGTTTTTTTAATAAATTTTAAGGAAATTTCTGGTTTTTAATAATTTATTATGGGGTTTTGTTGAGGAAAAATGTTAAATTTAATTTATTTGATGGATTTAAATTGGTTATTATGGGGGATTGTTAAGAAATTATTGTTATTTTTAAGGATTTTTATTAAATTTTAAGGAAACTTCTAGTTTTTAATAATTTATAATGGGGGTTAGTATGGAAAAATGTTAAATTTAATTTATTTAATGGATTTAAATTGGTTTTTATGGGGTTTTTGATGAAATATAGGTTTTTTTAATAAATTTTAAGGAAATTTCTGGTTTTTAATAATTTATTATGGGGTTTTGTTGAGGAAAAATGTTAAATTTAATTTATTTGATGGATTTAAATTGGTTTTTATGGGGTTTTTTTAAAGAATTAATGGTTTTTTTTTATAAATTTTAAGGAAACTTCTAGTTTTTAATAATTTATAATGGGGGGTTACTATGGAAAAATGTTAAATTTAATTTATTTGATGGATTTAAATTGGTTATTATGGGGGATTGTTAAGAAATTATTGTTATTTTTAAGGATTTTTATTAAATTTTAAGGAAACTTCTAGTTTTTAATAATTTATAATGGGGTTTAGTATTGAAAAATGTTAAATTTAATTTTTTTGATGGATTTAAATTGGTTTTTAATGGGGTTTTTTGATGAAATAATGGTTTTTTTAATAAATTTTAAGGAAATTTCTGGTTTTTAATAATTTATTATGGGGTTTTGTTAAGGAAAAATGTTAAATTTAATTTATTTGATGGATTTAAATTGGTTTTTATGGGGTTTTTTAAAGAATTAATGGTTTTTTTTTATAAATTTTAAGGAAACTTCTAGTTTTTAATAATTTATAATGGGGGTTACTATGGAAAAATGTTAAATTTAATTTATTAGTTGCATTTAAATCGGTTATTATGGGGGATTGTTAAGGAATTATTGTTATTTTTAAGGATTTTTATTAAATTTTAAGGAAAACTTCTAGTTTTTAATAATTTATAATGGGGGTTAGTATTGAAAAATGTTAAATTTAATTTATTTGATGGATTTAAATTGGTTTTTATGGGGTTTTTTGATGAAATAATGGTTTTTTTAATAAATTTTAAGGAAATTTCTGGTTTTTAATAATTTATTATGGGGTTTTGTTGAGGAAAAATGTTAAATTTAATTTATTTGATGGATTTAAATTGGTTTTTATGGGGTTTTTTGATGAATTAATGGTTTTTTGAATAAATTTTAAGGAAACTTCTAGTTTTTAATAATTTATAATGGGGGTTAGTATTGAAAAATGTTAAATTTAATTTATTTGATGGATTTAAATTGGTTTTTATGGGGTTTTTTGATGAAATAATGGTTTTTTTAATAAATTTTAAGGAAATTTCTGGTTTTTAATAATTTATTATGGGGTTTTGTTAAGGAAAAATGTTAAATTTAATTTATTTTATGGATTTAAATTGGTTTTTATGGGGTTTTTTGATGAATTAATGGTTTTTTGAATAAATTTTAAGGAAATTTATGGTTTTTAATAATTTATTATTGGGGTTTGTTAAGGAAAAATGTTAAATTTAATTTATTTGATGGATTTAAATTGGTTTTTATGGGGTTTTTTGATGAAAAAATGGTTTTTTTTTAAAATTTTAAGGAAATTTCTGGTTTTTAATAATTTATTATGGGGTTTTGTTAAGGAAAAATGTTAAATTTAATTTATTTGATGGATTAAAATTGGTTTATATGGGGGTTTTTTGATGAATTAATGGTATTTTTAATAAATTTTAAGGAAATTTATGGTTTTTAATAATTTATTATGGGGTTTTGATAAGGAAAAATGTTAAATTTAATTTATTTGATGGATTTAAATTGGTTTTTATGGGGTTTTTTAAAGAATTAATGGTTTTTTTTTATAAATTTTAAGGAAACTTCTAGTTTTTAATAATTTATAATGGGGGTTACTATGGAAAAATGTTAAATTTAATTTATTAGTTGGATTTAAATCGGTTATTATGGGGTTTGTTAAGGAATTATTGTTATTTTTAAGGATTTTTATTAAATTTTAAGGAAACTTCTAGTTTTTAATAATTTTTAATGGGGGTTAGTATGGAAAAATTTAAATTTAATTTATTTGATGGATTTAAATTGGTTTTTATGGGGTTTTTTGATGAAATAATGGTTTTTTTTAATAAATTTTAAGGAAATTTCTGGTTTTTAATAATTTATTATGGGGTTTTGTTGAGGAAAAATGTTAAATTTAATTTATTTGATGGATTTAAATTGGTTTTTTATGGGGTTTTTTAAAAGAATTAATGGTTTTTTTTTATAAATTTTAAGGAAACTTCTAGTTTTTAATAATTTATAATGGGGGGTTACTATGGAAAAATGTTAAATTTAATTTATTTGATGGATTTAAATTGGTTATTATGGGGGATTGTTAAGAAATTATTGTTATTTTTAAGGATTTTTATTAAATTTTAAGGAAACTTCTAGTTTTTAATAATTTATAATGGGGTTTAGTATGGAAAAATGTTAAATTTAATTTATTTGATGGATTTAAATTGGTTTTTATGGGGTTTTTTAAAGAATTAATGGTTTTTTTTTATAAATTTTAAGGAAACTTCTAGTTTTTAATAATTTATAATGGGGGTTACTATGGAAAAATGTTAAATTTAATTTATTAGTTGCATTTAAATCGGTTATTATGGGGGATTGTTAAGGAATTATTGTTATTTTTAAGGATTTTTATTAAATTTTAAGGAAAACTTCTAGTTTTTAATAATTTATAATGGGGGTTAGTATTGAAAAATGTTAAATTTAATTTATTTGATGGATTTAAATTGGTTTTTATGGGGTTTTTTGATGAAATAATGGTATTTTTAATAAATTTTAAGGAAATTTCTGGTTTTTAATAATTTATTATGGGGTTTTGTTGAGGGAAAAATGTTAAATTTAATTTATTTGATGGATTTTAAATTGGTTTTTATGCGGGTTTTTTGATGAATTAATGGTTTTTTGAATAAATTTTAAGGAAATTTATGGTTTTTAATAATTTATTATTGGGGTTTGTTAAGGAAAAATGTTAAATTTAATTTATTTGATGGATTTAAATTGGTTTTTATGGGGTTTTTTTGATGAAAAAATGGTTTTTTTTTTAAATTTTAAGGAAATTTCTGGTTTTTAATAATTTATTATGGGGTTTTGTTAAGGAAAAATGTTAAATTTAATTTATTTGATGGATTAAAATTGGTTTATATGGGGTTTTTTTGATGAATTAATGGTATTTTTAATAAATTTTAAGGAAATTTATGGTTTTTAATAATTTATTATGGGGTTTTGATAAGGAAAAATGTTAAATTTAATTTATTTGATGGATTTAAATTGGTTTTTATGGGGTTTTTTGATGAAATAATGGTTTTTTTAATAAATTTTAAGGAATAGGAAATTTCTGGTTTTTAATAATTTATTATGGGGTTTTGTTGAGGAAAAATGTTAAATTTAATTTATTTGATGGATTTAAATTGGTTTTTATGGGGTTTTTTGATGAATTAATGGTTTTTTGAATAAATTTTAAGGAAATTTATGGTTTTTAATAATTTATTATGGGGGTTTGTTGAGGAAAAATGTTAAATTTAATTTATTTGATGGATTTAAATTGGTTATTATGGGGGATTGTTAAGAAATTATTGTTATTTTTAAGGATTTTTATTAAATTTTAAGGAAACTTCTAGTTTTTAATAATTTATAATGGGGGTTAGTATGGAAAAATGTTAAATTTAATTTATTTAATGGATTTAAATTGGTTTTTATGGGGTTTTTGATGAAATATAGGTTTTTTTTAATAAATTTTAAGGAAATTTCTGGTTTTTAATAATTTATTATGGGGTTTTGTTGAGGAAAAATGTTAAATTTTAATTTAATTGATGGATTTAAATTGGTTTTTATGGGGTTTTTTGATGAATTAATGGTTTTTTGAATAAATTTTAAGGAAATTTATGGTTTTTAATAATTTATTATGGGGGTTTGTTTAGGAAAAATGTTAAATTTAATTTATTTGATGGATTTAAATTGGTTATTATGGGGGATTGTTAAGAAGATATTGTTATTTTTAAGGATTTTTATTAAATTTTAAGGAAACTTCTAGTTTTTTAATAATTTATAATGGGGGTTAGTATGGAAAAATGTTAAATTTAATTTATTTAATGGATTTAAATTGGTTTTTATGGGGTTTTTGATGAAATATAGGTTTTTTTAATAAATTTTAAGGAAATTTCTGGTTTTTAATAATTTATTATGGGGTTTTGTTGAGGAAAAATGTTAAATTTAATTTATTTGATGGATTTAAATTGGTTTTTATGGGGTTTTTTTAAAGAATTAATGGTTTTTTTTTATAAATTTTAAGGAAACTTCTAGTTTTTAATAATTTATAATGGGGGTTACTATGGAAAAATGTTAAATTTAATTTATTAGTTGGATTTAAATTGGTTTTTATGGGGTTTTTTTGATGAAATAATGGTTTTTTTAATAAATTTTAAGGAAATTTCTGGTTTTTAATTATTTATTATGGGGTTTTGTTAAGGAAAAATGTTAAATTTAATTTATTTGATGGATTTAAATTGGTTTTTATGGGGTTTTTTAAAGAATTAATGGTTTTTTTTATAAATTTTAAGGAAACTTCTAGTTTTTAATAATTTATAATGGGGGTTACTATGGAAAAATGTTAAATTTAATTTATTAGTTGCATTTAAATCGGTTATTATGGGGGATTGTTAAGGAATTATTGTTATTTTTAAGGATTTTTATTAAATTTTAGGAAAACTTCTAGTTTTTAATAATTTATAATGGGGGTTAGTATTGAAAAATGTTAAATTTAATTTATTTGATGGATTTAAATTGGTTTTTTATGGGGTTTTTTGATGAAATAATGGTATTTTTAATAAATTTTAAGGAAATATTTCTGGTTTTTAATAATTTATTATGGGGTTTTGTTGAGGAAAAATGTTAAATTTAATTTATTTGATGGATTTAAATTGGTTTTTATGGGGTTTTTTGATGAATTAATGGTTTTTTGAATAAATTTTAAGGAAATTTATGGTTTTTAATAATTTATTATTGGGGTTTGTTAAGGAAAAATGTTAAATTTAATTTATTTGATGGATTTAAATTGGTTTTTATGGGGTTTTTTGATGAAAAAATGGTTTTTTTTTTTAAATTTTAAGGAAATTTCTGGTTTTTAATAATTTATTATGGGGTTTTGTTGAGGAAAAATGTTAAATTTAATTTATTTGATGGATTTAAATTGGTTTTTATGGGGTTTTTTGATGAATTAATGGTTTTTTGAATAAATTTTAAGGAAATTTATGGTTTTTAATAATTTATTATGGGGGTTTGTTGAGGAAAAATGTTAAATTTAATTTATTTGATGGATTTAAATTGGTTATTATGGGGGATTGTTAAGAAATTATTGTTATTTTTAAGGATTTTTATTAAATTTTAAGGAAACTTCTAGTTTTTAATAATTTATAATGGGGGTTAGTATGGAAAAATGTTAAATTTAATTTATTTAATGGATTTAAATTGGTTTTTATGGGGTTTTTGATGAAATATAGGTTTTTTTAATAAATTTTAAGGAAATTTCTGGTTTTTAATAATTTATTATGGGGTTTTGTTGAGGAAAAATGTTAAATTTAATTTAATTGATGGATTTAAATTGGTTTTTATGGGGTTTTTTGATGAATTAATGGTTTTTTGAATAAATTTTAAGGAAATTTATGGTTTTTAATAATTTATTATGGGGGTTTGTTTAGGAAAAATGTTAAATTTAATTTATTTGATGGATTTAAATTGGTTATTATGGGGGATTGTTAAGAAATTATTGTTATTTTTAAGGATTTTTATTAAATTTTAAGGAAACTTCTAGTTTTTAATAATTTATAATGGGGGTTAGTATGGAAAAATGTTAAATTTAATTTATTTAATGGATTTAAATTGGTTTTTATGGGGTTTTTGATGAAATATAGGTTTTTTTAATAAATTTTAAGGAAATTTCTGGTTTTTAATAATTTATTATGGGGTTTTGTTGAGGAAAAATGTTAAATTTAATTTATTTGATGGATTTAAATTGGTTTTTATGGGGTTTTTTAAAGAATTAATGGTTTTTTTTATAAATTTTAAGGAAACTTCTAGTTTTTAATAATTTATAATGGGGGTTACTATGGAAAAATGTTAAATTTAATTTATTAGTTGGATTTAAATTGGTTTTTTATGGGGTTTTTTGATGAAATAATGGTTTTTTTAATAAATTTTAAGGAAATTTCTGGTTTTTAATAATTTATTATGGGGTTTTGTTAAGGAAAAATGTTAAATTTAATTTATTTGATGGATTTAAATTGGTTTTTATGGGGTTTTTTAAAGAATTAATGGTTTTTTTTTATAAATTTTAAGGAAACTTCTAGTTTTTAATAATTTATAATGGGGGGTTACTATGGAAAAATGTTAAATTTAATTTATTAGTTGCATTTAAATCGGTTATTATGGGGGATTGTTAAGGAATTATTGTTATTTTTAAGGATTTTTATTAAATTTTAAGGAAAACTTCTAGTTTTTAATAATTTATAATGGGGGTTAGTATTGAAAAATGTTAAATTTAATTTATTTGATGGATTTAAATTGGTTTTTATGGGGTTTTTTGATGAAATAATGGTATTTTTAATAAATTTTAAGGAAATTTCTGGTTTTTAATAATTTATTATGGGGTTTTGTTGAGGAAAAATGTTAAATTTAATTTATTTGATGGATTTAAATTGGTTTTTATGGGGTTTTTTGATGAATTAATGGTTTTTTGAATAAATTTTAAGGAAATTTATGGTTTTTAATAATTTATTATTGGGGTTTGTTAAGGAAAAATGTTAAATTTAATTTATTTGATGGATTTAAATTGGTTTTTATGGGGTTTTTTGATGAAAAAATGGTTTTTTTTTTAAATTTTAAGGAAATTTCTGGTTTTTAATAATTTATTATGGGGTTTTGTTGAGGAAAAATGTTAAATTTAATTTATTTGATGGATTTTAAATTGGTTTTTATGGGGTTTTTTGATGAATTAATGGTTTTTTGAATAAATTTTAAGGAAATTTATGGTTTTTAATAATTTATTATGGGGGTTTGTTGAGGAAAAATGTTAAATTTAATTTATTTGATGGATTTAAATTGGTTATTATGGGGGATTGTTAAGAAATTATTGTTATTTTTAAGGATTTTTATTAAATTTTAAGGAAACTTCTAGTTTTTAATAATTTATAATGGGGGTTAGTATGGAAAAATGTTAAATTTAATTTATTTAATGGATTTAAATTGGTTTTTATGGGGTTTTTGATGAAATATAGGTTTTTTTAATAAATTTTAAGGAAATTTCTGGTTTTTAATAATTTATTATGGGGTTTTGTTGAGGAAAAATGTTAAATTTAATTTAATTGATGGATTTAAATTGGTTTTTATGGGGTTTTTTGATGAATTAATGGTTTTTTGAATAAATTTTAAGGAAATTTATGGTTTTTAATAATTTATTATGGGGGTTTGTTTAGGAAAAATGTTAAATTTAATTTATTTGATGGATTTAAATTGGTTATTATGGGGGATTGTTAAGAAATTATTGTTATTTTTAAGGATTTTTATTAAATTTTAAGGAAACTTCTAGTTTTTAATAATTTATAATGGGGGTTAGTATGGAAAAATGTTAAATTTAATTTATTTAATGGATTTAAATTGGTTTTTATGGGGTTTTTGATGAAATATAGGTTTTTTTAATAAATTTTAAGGAAATTTCTGGTTTTTAATAATTTATTATGGGGTTTTGTTGAGGAAAAATGTTAAATTTAATTTATTTGATGGATTTAAATTGGTTTTTATGGGGTTTTTTAAAGAATTAATGGTTTTTTTTTATAAATTTTAAGGAAACTTCTAGTTTTTAATAATTTATAATGGGGGTTACTATGGAAAAATGTTAAATTTAATTTATTAGTTGGATTTAAATTGGTTTTTATGGGGTTTTTTGATGAAATAATGGTTTTTTTAATAAATTTTAAGGAAATTTCTGGTTTTTAATAATTTATTATGGGGTTTTGTTAAGGAAAAATGTTAAATTTAATTTATTTGATGGATTTAAATTGGTTTTTATGGGGTTTTTTAAAGAATTAATGGTTTTTTTTTATAAATTTTAAGGAAACTTCTAGTTTTTAATAATTTATAATGGGGGTTACTATGGAAAAATGTTAAATTTAATTTATTAGTTGCATTTAAATCGGTTATTATGGGGGATTGTTAAGGAATTATTGTTATTTTTAAGGATTTTTATTAAATTTTAAGGAAAACTTCTAGTTTTTAATAATTTATAATGGGGGGTTAGTATTGAAAAATGTTAAATTTAATTTATTTGATGGATTTAAATTGGTTTTTATGGGGTTTTTTGATGAAATAATGGTATTTTTAATAAATTTTAAGGAAATTTCTGGTTTTTAATAATTTATTATGGGGTTTTGTTGAGGAAAAATGTTAAATTTAATTTATTTGATGGATTTAAATTGGTTTTTATGGGGTTTTTTGATGAATTAATGGTTTTTTGAATAAATTTTAAGGAAATTTATGGTTTTTAATAATTTATTATTGGGGTTTGTTAAGGAAAAATGTTAAATTTAATTTATTTGATGGATTTAAATTGGTTTTTATGGGGTTTTTTGATGAAAAAATGGTTTTTTTTTTAAATTTTAAGGAAATTTCTGGTTTTTAATAATTTATTATGGGGTTTTGTTAAGGAAAAATGTTAAATTTAATTTATTTGATGGATTAAAATTGGTTTATATGGGGTTTTTTGATGAATTAATGGTATTTTTAATAAATTTTAAGGAAATTTATGGTTTTTAATAATTTATTATGGGGTTTTGATAAGGAAAAATGTTAAATTTAATTTATTTGATGGATTTAAATTGGTTTTTTATGGGGTTTTTTGATGAAATAATGGTTTTTTTAATAAATTTTAAGGAAATTTCTGGTTTTTAATAATTTATTATGGGGTTTTGTTGAGGAAAAATGTTAAATTTAATTTATTTGATGGATTTAAATTGGTTTTTATGGGGTTTTTTGATGAATTAATGGTTTTTTGAATAAATTTTAAGGAAATTTATGGTTTTTAATAATTTATTATGGGGGTTTGTTGAGGAAAAATGTTAAATTTAATTTATTTGATGGATTTAAATTGGTTATTATGGGGGATTGTTAAGAAATTATTGTTATTTTTAAGGATTTTTATTAAATTTTAAGGAAACTTCTAGTTTTTAATAATTTATAATGGGGGTTAGTATGGAAAAATGTTAAATTTAATTTATTTAATGGATTTAAATTGGTTTTTATGGGGTTTTTGATGAAATATAGGTTTTTTTTAATAAATTTTAAGGAAATTTCTGGTTTTTAATAATTTATTATGGGGTTTTGTTGAGGAAAAATGTTAAATTTAATTTAATTGATGGATTTAAATTGGTTTTTATGGGGTTTTTTGATGAATTAATGGTTTTTTGAATAAATTTTAAGGAAATTTATGGTTTTTAATAATTTATTATGGGGGTTTGTTTAGGAAAAATGTTAAATTTAATTTATTTGATGGATTTAAATTGGTTATTATGGGGGATTGTTAAGAAATTATTGTTATTTTTAAGGATTTTTATTAAATTTTAAGGAAACTTCTAGTTTTTAATAATTTATAATGGGGGTTAGTATGGAAAAATGTTAAATTTAATTTATTTAATGGATTTAAATTGGTTTTTATGGGGTTTTTGATGAAATATAGGTTTTTTTAATAAATTTTAAGGAAATTTCTGGTTTTTAATAATTTATTATGGGGTTTTGTTGAGGAAAAATGTTAAATTTAATTTATTTGATGGATTTAAATTGGTTTTTATGGGGTTTTTTAAAGAATTAATGGTTTTTTTTTATAAATTTTAAGGAAACTTCTAGTTTTTAATAATTTATAATGGGGGTTACTATGGAAAAATGTTAAATTTAATTTATTAGTTGGATTTAAATTGGTTTTTATGGGGTTTTTTGATGAAATAATGGTTTTTTTAATAAATTTTAAGGAAATTTCTGGTTTTTAATAATTTATTATGGGGTTTTGTTAAGGAAAAATGTTAAATTTAATTTATTTGATGGATTTAAATTGGTTTTTATGGGGTTTTTTAAAGAATTAATGGTTTTTTTTTATAAATTTTAAGGAAACTTCTAGTTTTTAATAATTTATAATGGGGGTTACTATGGAAAAATGTTAAATTTAATTTATTAGTTGCATTTAAATCGGTTATTATGGGGGATTGTTAAGGAATTATTGTTATTTTTAAGGATTTTTATTAAATTTTAAGGAAAACTTCTAGTTTTTAATAATTTATAATGGGGGTTAGTATTGAAAAATGTTAAATTTAATTTATTTGATGGATTTAAATTGGTTTTTATGGGGTTTTTTGATGAAATAATGGTATTTTTAATAAATTTTAAGGAAATTTCTGGTTTTTAATAATTTATTATGGGGTTTTGTTGAGGAAAAATGTTAAATTTAATTTATTTGATGGATTTAAATTGGTTTTTATGGGGTTTTTTGATGAATTAATGGTTTTTTGAATAAATTTTAAGGAAATTTCTGGTTTTTAATAATTTATTATTGGGGTTTGTTAAGGAAAAATGTTAAATTTAATTTATTTGATGGATTAAAATTGGTTTATATGGGGTTTTTTTGATGAATTAATGGTATTTTTAATAAATTTTAAGGAAATTTATGGTTTTTAATAATTTATTATGGGGTTTTGATAAGGAAAAATGTTAAATTTAATTTATTTGATGGATTTAAATTGGTTTTTATGGGGTTTTTTGATGAAATAATGGTTTTTTTAATAAATTTTAAGGAAATTTCTGGTTTTTAATAATTTATTATGGGGTTTTGTTGAGGAAAAATGTTAAATTTAATTTATTTGATGGATTTAAATTGGTTTTTATGGGGTTTTTTGATGAATTAATGGTTTTTTGAATAAATTTTAAGGAAATTTATGGTTTTTAATAATTTATTATGGGGGTTTGTTGAGGAAAAATGTTAAATTTAATTTATTTGATGGATTTAAATTGGTTATTATGGGGGATTGTTAAGAAATTATTGTTATTTTTAAGGATTTTTATTAAATTTTAAGGAAACTTCTAGTTTTTAATAATTTATAATGGGGGTTAGTATGGAAAAATGTTAAATTTAATTTATTTAATGGATTTAAATTGGTTTTTATGGGGTTTTTGATGAAATATAGGTTTTTTTAATAAATTTTAAGGAAATTTCTGGTTTTTAATAATTTATTATGGGGTTTTGTTGAGGAAAAATGTTAAATTTAATTTAATTGATGGATTTAAATTGGTTTTTATGGGGTTTTTTGATGAATTAATGGTTTTTTTGAATAAATTTTAAGGAAATTTATGGTTTTTAATAATTTATTATGGGGGTTTGTTTAGGAAAAATGTTAAATTTAATTTATTTGATGGATTTAAATTGGTTATTATGGGGGATTGTTAAGAAATTATTGTTATTTTTAAGGATTTTTATTAAATTTTAAGGAAACTTCTAGTTTTTAATAATTTATAATGGGGGTTAGTATGGAAAAATGTTAAATTTAATTTATTTAATGGATTTAAATTGGTTTTTATGGGGTTTTTGATGAAATATAGGTTTTTTTAATAAATTTTAAGGAAATTTCTGGTTTTTAATAATTTATTATGGGGTTTTGTTGAGGAAAAATGTTAAATTTAATTTATTTGATGGATTTAAATTGGTTTTTATGGGGTTTTTTAAAGAATTAATGGTTTTTTTTATAAATTTTAAGGAAACTTCTAGTTTTTAATAATTTATAATGGGGGTTACTATGGAAAAATGTTAAATTTAATTTATTAGTTGGATTTAAATCGGTTATTATGGGGGATTGTTAAGGAATTATTGTTATTTTTAAGGATTTTTATTAAATTTTAAGGAAATTTCTAGTTTTTAATAATTTATAATGGGGGTTACTATGGAAAAATGTTAAATTTAATTTATTAGTTGGATTTAAATCGGTTATTATGGGGTTTGTTAAGGAATTATTGTTATTTTTAAGGATTTTTATTAAATTTTAAGGAAACTTCTAGTTTTTAATAATTTTTAATGGGGGTTAGTATGGAAAAATTTAAATTTAATTTATTTGATGGATTTAAATTGGTTTTTATGGGGTTTTTTGATGAAATAATGGTTTTTTTAATAAATTTTAAGGAAATTTCTGGTTTTTAATAATTTATTATGGGGTTTTGTTGAGGAAAAATGTTAAATTTAATTTATTTGATGGATTTAAATTGGTTTTTATGGGGTTTTTTGATGAATTAATGGTTTTTTGAATAAATTTTAAGGAAATTTATGGTTTTTAATAATTTATTATGGGGGTTTGTTGAGGAAAAATGTTAAATTTAATTTATTTGATGGATTTAAATTGGTTATTATGGGGGATTGTTAAGAAATTATTGTTATTTTTAAGGATTTTTATTAAATTTTAAGGAAACTTCTAGTTTTTAATAATTTATAATGGGGGTTAGTATGGAAAAATGTTAAATTTAATTTATTTAATGGATTTAAATTGGTTTTTATGGGGTTTTTGATGAAATATAGGTTTTTTTAATAAATTTTAAGGAAATTTCTGGTTTTTAATAATTTATTATGGGGTTTTGTTGAGGAAAAATGTTAAATTTAATTTATTTGATGGATTTAAATTGGTTTTTATGGGGTTTTTTGATGAATTAATGGTTTTTTGAATAAATTTTAAGGAAACTTCTGGTTTTTAATAATTTATTATGGGGTTTTGTTGAGGAAAAATGTTAAATTTAATTTATTTGATGGATTTAAATTGGTTTTTATGGGGTTTTTTGATGAATTAATGGTTTTTTGAATAAATTTTAAGGAAATTTCTGGTTTTTAATAATTTATTATGGGGTTTTGTTGAGGAAAAATGTTAAATTTAATTTATTTGATGGATTTAAATTGGTTTTTATGGGGTTTTTTAAAGAATTAATGGTTTTTTTTATAAATTTTAAGGAAACTTCTAGTTTTTAATAATTTATAATGGGGGTTACTATGGAAAAATGTTAAATTTAATTTATTAGTTGGATTTAAATCGGTTATTATGGGGGATTGTTAAGGAATTATTGTTATTTTTAAGGATTTTTATTAAATTTTAAGGAAATTTCTAGTTTTTAATAATTTATAATGGGGGTTACTATGGAAAAATGTTAAATTTAATTTATTAGTTGGATTTAAATCGGTTATTATGGGGTTTGTTAAGGAATTATTGTTATTTTTAAGGATTTTTATTAAATTTTAAGGAAACTTCTAGTTTTTAATAATTTTTAATGGGGGTTAGTATGGAAAAATTTAAATTTAATTTATTTGATGGATTTAAATTGGTTTTTATGGGGTTTTTTGATGAAATAATGGTTTTTTTAATAAATTTTAAGGAAATTTCTGGTTTTTAATAATTTATTATGGGGTTTTGTTGAGGAAAAATGTTAAATTTAATTTATTTGATGGATTTAAATTGGTTTTTATGGGGTTTTTTGATGAATTAATGGTTTTTTGAATAAATTTTAAGGAAATTTATGGTTTTTAATAATTTATTATGGGGGTTTGTTGAGGAAAAATGTTAAATTTAATTTATTTGATGGATTTAAATTGGTTATTATGGGGGATTGTTAAGAAATTATTGTTATTTTTAAGGATTTTTATTAAATTTTAAGGAAACTTCTAGTTTTTAATAATTTATAATGGGGGTTAGTATGGAAAAATGTTAAATTTAATTTATTTAATGGATTTAAATTGGTTTTTATGGGGTTTTTGATGAAATATAGGTTTTTTTAATAAATTTTAAGGAAATTTCTGGTTTTTAATAATTTATTATGGGGTTTTGTTGAGGAAAAATGTTAAATTTAATTTAATTGATGGATTTAAATTGGTTTTTATGGGGTTTTTTGATGAATTAATGGTTTTTTGAATAAATTTTAAGGAAATTTATGGTTTTTAATAATTTATTATGGGGGTTTGTTTAGGAAAAATGTTAAATTTAATTTATTTGATGGATTTAAATTGGTTATTATGGGGGATTGTTAAGAAATTATTGTTATTTTTAAGGATTTTTATTAAATTTTAAGGAAACTTCTAGTTTTTAATAATTTATAATGGGGGTTAGTATGGAAAAATGTTAAATTTAATTTATTTAATGGATTTAAATTGGTTTTTATGGGGTTTTTGATGAAATATAGGTTTTTTTAATAAATTTTAAGGAAATTTCTGGTTTTTAATAATTTATTATGGGGTTTTGTTGAGGAAAAATGTTAAATTTAATTTATTTGATGGATTTAAATTGGTTTTTATGGGGTTTTTTAAAGAATTAATGGTTTTTTTTTATAAATTTTAAGGAAACTTCTAGTTTTTAATAATTTATAATGGGGGTTACTATGGAAAAATGTTAAATTTAATTTATTAGTTGGATTTAAATTGGTTTTTATGGGGTTTTTTGATGAAATAATGGTTTTTTTAATAAATTTTAAGGAAATTTCTGGTTTTTAATAATTTATTATGGGGTTTTGTTAAGGAAAAATGTTAAATTTAATTTATTTGATGGATTTAAATTGGTTTTTATGGGGTTTTTTAAAGAATTAATGGTTTTTTTTATAAATTTTAAGGAAACTTCTAGTTTTTAATAATTTATAATGGGGGTTACTATGGAAAAATGTTAAATTTAATTTATTAGTTGCATTTAAATCGGTTATTATGGGGGATTGTTAAGGAATTATTGTTATTTTTAAGGATTTTTATTAAATTTTAAGGAAAACTTCTAGTTTTTAATAATTTATAATGGGGGTTAGTATTGAAAAATGTTAAATTTAATTTATTTGATGGATTTAAATTGGTTTTTATGGGGTTTTTTGATGAAATAATGGTATTTTTAATAAATTTTAAGGAAATTTCTGGTTTTTAATAATTTATTATGGGGTTTTGTTGAGGAAAAATGTTAAATTTAATTTATTTGATGGATTTAAATTGGTTTTTATGGGGTTTTTTGATGAATTAATGGTTTTTTTGAATAAATTTTAAGGAAATTTATGGTTTTTAATAATTTATTATTGGGGTTTGTTAAGGAAAAATGTTAAATTTAATTTATTTGATGGATTTAAATTGGTTTTTATGGGGTTTTTTGATGAAAAAATGGTTTTTTTTTTTAAATTTTAAGGAAATTTCTGGTTTTTAATAATTTATTATGGGGTTTTGTTGAGGAAAAATGTTAAATTTAATTTATTTGATGGATTTAAATTGGTTTTTATGGGGTTTTTTGATGAATTAATGGTTTTTTGAATAAATTTTAAGGAAATTTATGGTTTTTAATAATTTATTATGGGGGTTTGTTGAGGAAAAATGTTAAATTTAATTTATTTGATGGATTTAAATTGGTTATTATGGGGGATTGTTAAGAAATTATTGTTATTTTTAAGGATTTTTATTAAATTTTAAGGAAACTTCTAGTTTTTAATAATTTATAATGGGGGTTAGTATGGAAAAATGTTAAATTTAATTTATTTAATGGATTTAAATTGGTTTTTATGGGGTTTTTGATGAAATATAGGTTTTTTTAATAAATTTTAAGGAAATTTCTGGTTTTTAATAATTTATTATGGGGTTTTGTTGAGGAAAAATGTTAAATTTAATTTAATTGATGGATTTAAATTGGTTTTTATGGGGTTTTTTGATGAATTAATGGTTTTTTGAATAAATTTTAAGGAAATTTATGGTTTTTAATAATTTATTATGGGGGTTTGTTTAGGAAAAATGTTAAATTTAATTTATTTGATGGATTTAAATTGGTTATTATGGGGGATTGTTAAGAAATTATTGTTATTTTTAAGGATTTTTATTAAATTTTAAGGAAACTTCTAGTTTTTAATAATTTATAATGGGGGTTAGTATGGAAAAATGTTAAATTTAATTTATTTAATGGATTTAAATTGGTTTTTATGGGGTTTTTGATGAAATATAGGTTTTTTTAATAAATTTTAAGGAAATTTCTGGTTTTTAATAATTTATTATGGGGTTTTGTTGAGGAAAAATGTTAAATTTAATTTATTTGATGGATTTAAATTGGTTTTTATGGGGTTTTTTAAAGAATTAATGGTTTTTTTTATAAATTTTAAGGAAACTTCTAGTTTTTAATAATTTATAATGGGGGTTACTATGGAAAAATGTTAAATTTAATTTATTAGTTGGATTTAAATTGGTTTTTATGGGGTTTTTTTGATGAAATAATGGTTTTTTTAATAAATTTTAAGGAAATTTCTGGTTTTTAATAATTTATTATGGGGTTTTGTTAAGGAAAAATGTTAAATTTAATTTATTTGATGGATTTAAATTGGTTTTTATGGGGTTTTTTAAAGAATTAATGGTTTTTTTTATAAATTTTAAGGAAACTTCTAGTTTTTAATAATTTATAATGGGGGTTACTATGGAAAAATGTTAAATTTAATTTATTAGTTGCATTTAAATCGGTTATTATGGGGGATTGTTAAGGAATTATTGTTATTTTTAAGGATTTTTATTAAATTTTAAGGAAAACTTCTAGTTTTTAATAATTTATAATGGGGGTTAGTATTGAAAAATGTTAAATTTAATTTATTTGATGGATTTAAATTGGTTTTTATGGGGTTTTTTGATGAAATAATGGTATTTTTAATAAATTTTAAGGAAATTTCTGGTTTTTAATAATTTATTATGGGGTTTTGTTGAGGAAAAATGTTAAATTTAATTTATTTGATGGATTTAAATTGGTTTTTATGGGGTTTTTTGATGAATTAATGGTTTTTTGAATAAATTTTAAGGAAATTTATGGTTTTTAATAATTTATTATTGGGGTTTGTTAAGGAAAAATGTTAAATTTAATTTATTTGATGGATTTAAATTGGTTTTTATGGGGTTTTTTGATGAAAAAATGGTTTTTTTTTTAAATTTTAAGGAAATTTCTGGTTTTTAATAATTTATTATGGGGTTTTGTTAAGGAAAAATGTTAAATTTAATTTATTTGATGGATTAAAATTGGTTTATATGGGGTTTTTTGATGAATTAATGGTATTTTTAATAAATTTTAAGGAAATTTATGGTTTTTAATAATTTATTATGGGGTTTTGATAAGGAAAAATGTTAAATTTAATTTATTTGATGGATTTAAATTGGTTTTTATGGGGTTTTTTGATGAAATAATGGTTTTTTTAATAAATTTTAAGGAAATTTCTGGTTTTTAATAATTTATTATGGGGTTTTGTTGAGGAAAAATGTTAAATTTAATTTATTTGATGGATTTAAATTGGTTTTTATGGGGTTTTTTGATGAATTAATGGTTTTTTGAATAAATTTTAAGGAAATTTATGGTTTTTAATAATTTATTATGGGGGTTTGTTGAGGAAAAATGTTAAATTTAATTTATTTGATGGATTTAAATTGGTTATTATGGGGGATTGTTAAGAAATTATTGTTATTTTTAAGGATTTTTATTAAATTTTAAGGAAACTTCTAGTTTTTAATAATTTATAATGGGGGTTAGTATGGAAAAATGTTAAATTTAATTTATTTAATGGATTTAAATTGGTTTTTATGGGGTTTTTGATGAAATATAGGTTTTTTTAATAAATTTTAAGGAAATTTCTGGTTTTTAATAATTTATTATGGGGTTTTGTTGAGGAAAAATGTTAAATTTAATTTAATTGATGGATTTAAATTGGTTTTTATGGGGTTTTTTGATGAATTAATGGTTTTTTGAATAAATTTTAAGGAAATTTATGGTTTTTAATAATTTATTATGGGGGTTTGTTTAGGAAAAATGTTAAATTTAATTTATTTGATGGATTTAAATTGGTTATTATGGGGGATTGTTAAGAAATTATTGTTATTTTTAAGGATTTTTATTAAATTTTAAGGAAACTTCTAGTTTTTAATAATTTATAATGGGGGTTAGTATGGAAAAATGTTAAATTTAATTTATTTAATGGATTTAAATTGGTTTTTATGGGGTTTTTGATGAAATATAGGTTTTTTTAATAAATTTTAAGGAAATTTCTGGTTTTTAATAATTTATTATGGGGTTTTGTTGAGGAAAAATGTTAAATTTAATTTATTTGATGGATTTAAATTGGTTTTTATGGGGTTTTTTAAAGAATTAATGGTTTTTTTTATAAATTTTAAGGAAACTTCTAGTTTTTAATAATTTATAATGGGGGTTACTATGGAAAAATGTTAAATTTAATTTATTAGTTGGATTTAAATTGGTTTTTATGGGGTTTTTTGATGAAATAATGGTTTTTTTAATAAATTTTAAGGAAATTTCTGGTTTTTAATAATTTATTATGGGGTTTTGTTAAGGAAAAATGTTAAATTTAATTTATTTGATGGATTTAAATTGGTTTTTATGGGGTTTTTTAAAGAATTAATGGTTTTTTTTATAAATTTTAAGGAAACTTCTAGTTTTTAATAATTTATAATGGGGGTTACTATGGAAAAATGTTAAATTTAATTTATTAGTTGCATTTAAATCGGTTATTATGGGGGATTGTTAAGGAATTATTGTTATTTTTAAGGATTTTTATTAAATTTTAAGGAAAACTTCTAGTTTTTAATAATTTATAATGGGGGTTAGTATTGAAAAATGTTAAATTTAATTTATTTGATGGATTTAAATTGGTTTTTATGGGGTTTTTTTGATGAAATAATGGTATTTTTAATAAATTTTAAGGAAATTTCTGGTTTTTAATAATTTATTATGGGGTTTTGTTGAGGAAAAATGTTAAATTTAATTTATTTGATGGATTTAAATTGGTTTTTATGGGGTTTTTTGATGAATTAATGGTTTTTTGAATAAATTTTAAGGAAATTTCTGGTTTTTAATAATTTATTATTGGGGTTTGTTAAGGAAAAATGTTAAATTTAATTTATTTGATGGATTAAAATTGGTTTATATGGGGTTTTTTGATGAATTAATGGTATTTTTAATAAATTTTAAGGAAATTTATGGTTTTTAATAATTTATTATGGGGTTTTGATAAGGAAAAATGTTAAATTTAATTTATTTGATGCATTTAAATTGGTTTTTATGGGGTTTTTTGATGAAATAATGGTTTTTTTAATAAATTTTAAGGAAATTTCTGGTTTTTAATAATTTATTATGGGGTTTTGTTGAGGAAAAATGTTAAATTTAATTTATTTGATGGATTTAAATTGGTTTTTATGGGGTTTTTTGATGAATTAATGGTTTTTTGAATAAATTTTAAGGAAATTTATGGTTTTTAATAATTTATTATGGGGGTTTGTTGAGGAAAAATGTTAAATTTAATTTATTTGATGGATTTAAATTGGTTATTATGGGGGATTGTTAAGAAATTATTGTTATTTTTAAGGATTTTTATTAAATTTTAAGGAAACTTCTAGTTTTTAATAATTTATAATGGGGGTTAGTATGGAAAAATGTTAAATTTAATTTATTTAATGGATTTAAATTGGTTTTTATGGGGTTTTTGATGAAATATAGGTTTTTTTAATAAATTTTAAGGAAATTTCTGGTTTTTAATAATTTATTATGGGGTTTTGTTGAGGAAAAATGTTAAATTTAATTTAATTGATGGATTTAAATTGGTTTTTATGGGGTTTTTTGATGAATTAATGGTTTTTTGAATAAATTTTAAGGAAATTTATGGTTTTTAATAATTTATTATGGGGGTTTGTTTAGGAAAAATGTTAAATTTAATTTATTTGATGGATTTAAATTGGTTATTATGGGGGATTGTTAAGAAATTATTGTTATTTTTAAGGATTTTTATTAAATTTTAAGGAAACTTCTAGTTTTTAATAATTTATAATGGGGGTTAGTATGGAAAAATGTTAAATTTAATTTATTTAATGGATTTAAATTGGTTTTTATGGGGTTTTTGATGAAATATAGGTTTTTTTAATAAATTTTAAGGAAATTTCTGGTTTTTAATAATTTATTATGGGGTTTTGTTGAGGAAAAATGTTAAATTTAATTTATTTGATGGATTTAAATTGGTTTTTATGGGGTTTTTTTAAAGAATTAATGGTTTTTTTTTATAAATTTTAAGGAAACTTCTAGTTTTTAATAATTTATAATGGGGGTTACTATGGAAAAATGTTAAATTTAATTTATTAGTTGGATTTAAATTGGTTTTTATGGGGTTTTTTGATGAAATAATGGTTTTTTTTAATAAATTTTAAGGAAATTTCTGGTTTTTAATAATTTATTATGGGGTTTTGTTAAGGAAAAATGTTAAATTTAATTTATTTGATGGATTTAAATTGGTTTTTATGGGGTTTTTTAAAGAATTAATGGTTTTTTTTTATAAATTTTAAGGAAACTTCTAGTTTTTAATAATTTATAATGGGGGTTAGTATTGAAAAATGTTAAATTTAATTTATTTGATGGATTTAAATTGGTTTTTATGGGGTTTTTTGATGAAATAATGGTATTTTTAATAAATTTTAAGGAAATTTCTGGTTTTTAATAATTTATTATGGGGTTTTGTTGAGGAAAAATGTTAAATTTAATTTATTTGATGGATTTAAATTGGTTTTTATGGGGTTTTTTGATGAATTAATGGTTTTTTGAATAAATTTTAAGGAAATTTATGGTTTTTAATAATTTATTATTGGGGTTTGTTAAGGAAAAATGTTAAATTTAATTTATTTGATGGATTTAAATTGGTTTTTATGGGGTTTTTTGATGAAAAAATGGTTTTTTTTTTTAAATTTTAAGGAAATTTCTGGTTTTTAATAATTTATTATGGGGTTTTGTTAAGGAAAAATGTTAAATTTAATTTATTTGATGGATTAAAATTGGTTTATATGGGGTTTTTTGATGAATTAATGGTATTTTTAATAAATTTTAAGGAAATTTATGGTTTTTAATAATTTATTATGGGGTTTTGATAAGGAAAAATGTTAAATTTAATTTATTTGATGGATTTAAATTGGTTTTTATGGGGTTTTTTGATGAAATAATGGTTTTTTTAATAAATTTTAAGGAAATTTCTGGTTTTTAATAATTTATTATGGGGTTTTGTTGAGGAAAAATGTTAAATTTAA
Organism: Rhopalosiphum padi; assembly: GCF_020882245.1. Taxonomy (NCBI): domain Eukaryota; kingdom Metazoa; phylum Arthropoda; class Insecta; order Hemiptera; family Aphididae; genus Rhopalosiphum; species Rhopalosiphum padi. The sequence continues at coordinate 4,902,669 of NW_026869996.1, read as the reverse complement.
TTTATTTGATGGATTTAAATTGGTTTTTATGGGGTTTTTTGATGAATTAATGGTTTTTTGAATAAATTTTAAGGAAATTTATGGTTTTTAATAATTTATTATGGGGGTTTGTTGAGGAAAAATGTTAAATTTAATTTATTTGATGGATTTAAATTGGTTATTATGGGGGATTGTTAAGAAATTATTGTTATTTTTAAGGATTTTTATTAAATTTTAAGGAAACTTCTAGTTTTAAATAATTTATAATGGGGGTTAGTATGGAAAAATGTTAAATTTAATTTATTTAATGGATTTAAATTGGTTTTTATGGGGTTTTTGATGAAATATAGGTTTTTTTAATAAATTTTAAGGAAATTTCTGGTTTTTAATAATTTATTATGGGGTTTTGTTGAGGAAAAATGTTAAATTTAATTTAATTGATGGATTTAAATTGGTTTTTATGGGGTTTTTTGATGAATTAATGGTTTTTTGAATAAATTTTAAGGAAATTTATGGTTTTTAATAATTTATTATGGGGGTTTGTTTAGGAAAAATGTTAAATTTAATTTATTTGATGGATTTAAATTGGTTATTATGGGGGATTGTTAAGAAATTATTGTTATTTTTAAGGATTTTTATTAAATTTTAAGGAAACTTCTAGTTTTTAATAATTTATAATGGGGGTTAGTATGGAAAAATGTTAAATTTAATTTATTTAATGGATTTAAATTGGTTTTTATGGGGTTTTTGATGAAATATAGGTTTTTTTAATAAATTTTAAGGAAATTTCTGGTTTTTAATAATTTATTATGGGGTTTTGTTGAGGAAAAATGTTAAATTTAATTTATTTGATGGATTTAAATTGGTTTTTATGGGGTTTTTTAAAGAATTAATGGTTTTTTTTATAAATTTTAAGGAAACTTCTAGTTTTTAATAATTTATAATGGGGGTTACTATGGAAAAATGTTAAATTTAATTTATTAGTTGGATTTAAATTGGTTTTTTATGGGGTTTTTTGATGAAATAATGGTTTTTTTTAATAAATTTTAAGGAAATTTCTGGTTTTTAATAATTTATTATGGGGTTTTGTTAAGGAAAAATGTTAAATTTAATTTATTTGATGGATTTAAATTGGTTTTTATGGGGTTTTTTAAAGAATTAATGGTTTTTTTTTATAAATTTTAAGGAAACTTCTAGTTTTTAATAATTTATAATGGGGGTTACTATGGAAAAATGTTAAATTTAATTTATTAGTTGCATTTAAATCGGTTATTATGGGGGATTGTTAAGGAATTATTGTTATTTTTAAGGATTTTTATTAAATTTTAAGGAAAACTTCTAGTTTTTAATAATTTATAATGGGGGTTAGTATTGAAAAATGTTAAATTTAATTTATTTGATGGATTTAAATTGGTTTTTATGGGGTTTTTTGATGAAATAATGGTATTTTTAATAAATTTTAAGGAAATTTCTGGTTTTTAATAATTTATTATGGGGTTTTGTTGAGGAAAAATGTTAAATTTAATTTATTTGATGGATTTAAATTGGTTTTTATGGGGTTTTTTGATGAATTAATGGTTTTTTGAATAAATTTTAAGGAAATTTCTGGTTTTTAATAATTTATTATTGGGGTTTGTTAAGGAAAAATGTTAAATTTAATTTATTTGATGGATTAAAATTGGTTTATATGGGGTTTTTTTGATGAATTAATGGTATTTTTAATAAATTTTAAGGAAATTTATGGTTTTTAATAATTTATTATGGGGTTTTGATAAGGAAAAATGTTAAATTTAATTTATTTGATGGATTTAAATTGGTTTTTATGGGGTTTTTTGATGAAATAATGGTTTTTTTAATAAATTTTAAGGAAATTTCTGGTTTTTAATAATTTATTATGGGGTTTTGTTGAGGAAAAATGTTAAATTTAATTTATTTGATGGATTTAAATTGGTTTTTATGGGGTTTTTTGATGAATTAATGGTTTTTTGAATAAATTTTAAGGAAATTTATGGTTTTTAATAATTTATTATGGGGGTTTGTTGAGGAAAAATGTTAAATTTAATTTATTTGATGGATTTAAATTGGTTATTATGGGGGATTGTTAAGAAATTATTGTTATTTTTAAGGATTTTTATTAAATTTTAAGGAAACTTCTAGTTTTTAATAATTTATAATGGGGGTTAGTATGGAAAAATGTTAAATTTAATTTATTTAATGGATTTAAATTGGTTTTTATGGGGTTTTTGATGAAATATAGGTTTTTTTAATAAATTTTAAGGAAATTTCTGGTTTTTAATAATTTATTATGGGGTTTTGTTGAGGAAAAATGTTAAATTTAATTTATTTGATGGATTAAAATTGGTTTATATGGGGTTTTTTGATGAATTAATGGTATTTTTAATAAATTTTAAGGAAATTTATGGTTTTTAATAATTTATTATGGGGTTTTGATAAGGAAAAATGTTAAATTTAATTTATTTGATGGATTTAAATTGGTTTTTATGGGGTTTTTTGATGAAATAATGGTTTTTTTAATAAATTTTAAGGAAATTTCTGGTTTTTAATAATTTATTATGGGGTTTTGTTGAGGAAAAATGTTAAATTTAATTTATTTGATGGATTTAAATTGGTTTTTATGGGGTTTTTTGATGAATTAATGGTTTTTTGAATAAATTTTAAGGAAATTTATGGTTTTTAATAATTTATTATGGGGGTTTGTTGAGGAAAAATGTTAAATTTAATTTATTTGATGGATTTAAATTGGTTATTATGGGGGATTGTTAAGAAATTATTGTTATTTTTAAGGATTTTTATTAAATTTTAAGGAAACTTCTAGTTTTTAATAATTTATAATGGGGGTTAGTATGGAAAAATGTTAAATTTAATTTATTTAATGGATTTAAATTGGTTTTTATGGGGTTTTTGATGAAATATAGGTTTTTTTAATAAATTTTAAGGAAATTTCTGGTTTTTAATAATTTATTATGGGGTTTTGTTGAGGAAAAATGTTAAATTTAATTTAATTGATGGATTTAAATTGGTTTTTATGGGGTTTTTTGATGAATTAATGGTTTTTTGAATAAATTTTAAGGAAATTTATGGTTTTTAATAATTTATTATGGGGGTTTGTTTAGGAAAAATGTTAAATTTAATTTATTTGATGGATTTAAATTGGTTATTATGGGGGATTGTTAAGAAATTATTGTTATTTTTAAGGATTTTTATTAAATTTTAAGGAAACTTCTAGTTTTTAATAATTTATAATGGGGGTTAGTATGGAAAAATGTTAAATTTAATTTATTTAATGGATTTAAATTGGTTTTTATGGGGTTTTTGATGAAATATAGGTTTTTTTAATAAATTTTAAGGAAATTTCTGGTTTTTAATAATTTATTATGGGGTTTTGTTGAGGAAAAATGTTAAATTTAATTTATTTGATGGATTTAAATTGGTTTTTATGGGGTTTTTTAAAGAATTAATGGTTTTTTTTATAAATTTTAAGGAAACTTCTAGTTTTTAATAATTTATAATGGGGGTTACTATGGAAAAATGTTAAATTTAATTTATTAGTTGGATTTAAATTGGTTTTTATGGGGTTTTTTGATGAAATAATGGTTTTTTTTAATAAATTTTAAGGAAATTTCTGGTTTTTAATAATTTATTATGGGGTTTTGTTAAGGAAAAATGTTAAATTTAATTTATTTGATGGATTTAAATTGGTTTTTATGGGGTTTTTTAAAGAATTAATGGTTTTTTTTATAAATTTTAAGGAAACTTCTAGTTTTTAATAATTTATAATGGGGGTTACTATGGAAAAATGTTAAATTTAATTTATTAGTTGCATTTAAATCGGTTATTATGGGGGATTGTTAAGGAATTATTGTTATTTTTAAGGATTTTTATTAAATTTTAAGGAAAACTTCTAGTTTTTAATAATTTATAATGGGGGTTAGTATTGAAAAATGTTAAATTTAATTTATTTGATGGATTTAAATTGGTTTTTATGGGGTTTTTTGATGAAATAATGGTATTTTTAATAAATTTTAAGGAAATTTCTGGTTTTTAATAATTTATTATGGGGTTTTGTTGAGGAAAAATGTTAAATTTAATTTATTTGATGGATTTAAATTGGTTTTTATGGGGTTTTTTGATGAATTAATGGTTTTTTGAATAAATTTTAAGGAAATTTCTGGTTTTTAATAATTTATTATTGGGGTTTGTTAAGGAAAAATGTTAAATTTAATTTATTTGATGGATTAAAATTGGTTTATATGGGGTTTTTTGATGAATTAATGGTATTTTTAATAAATTTTAAGGAAATTTATGGTTTTTAATAATTTATTATGGGGTTTTGATAAGGAAAAATGTTAAATTTAATTTATTTGATGGATTTAAATTGGTTTTTATGGGGTTTTTTGATGAAATAATGGTTTTTTTAATAAATTTTAAGGAAATTTCTGGTTTTTAATAATTTATTATGGGGTTTTGTTGAGGAAAAATGTTAAATTTAATTTATTTGATGGATTTAAATTGGTTTTTATGGGGTTTTTTGATGAATTAATGGTTTTTTGAATAAATTTTAAGGAAATTTATGGTTTTTAATAATTTATTATGGGGGTTTGTTGAGGAAAAATGTTAAATTTAATTTATTTGATGGATTTAAATTGGTTATTATGGGGGATTGTTAAGAAATTATTGTTATTTTTAAGGATTTTTATTAAATTTTAAGGAAACTTCTAGTTTTTAATAATTTATAATGGGGGTTAGTATGGAAAAATGTTAAATTTAATTTATTTAATGGATTTAAATTGGTTTTTATGGGGTTTTTGATGAAATATAGGTTTTTTTAATAAATTTTAAGGAAATTTCTGGTTTTTAATAATTTATTATGGGGTTTTGTTGAGGAAAAATGTTAAATTTAATTTAATTGATGGATTTAAATTGGTTTTTATGGGGTTTTTTGATGAATTAATGGTTTTTTGAATAAATTTTAAGGAAATTTATGGTTTTTAATAATTTATTATGGGGGTTTGTTTAGGAAAAATGTTAAATTTAATTTATTTGATGGATTTAAATTGGTTATTATGGGGGATTGTTAAGAAATTATTGTTATTTTTAAGGATTTTTATTAAATTTTAAGGAAACTTCTAGTTTTTAATAATTTATAATGGGGGTTAGTATGGAAAAATGTTAAATTTAATTTATTTAATGGATTTAAATTGGTTTTTATGGGGTTTTTGATGAAATATAGGTTTTTTTAATAAATTTTAAGGAAATTTCTGGTTTTTAATAATTTATTATGGGGTTTTGTTGAGGAAAAATGTTAAATTTAATTTATTTGATGGATTTAAATTGGTTTTTATGGGGTTTTTTAAAGAATTAATGGTTTTTTTTTATAAATTTTAAGGAAACTTCTAGTTTTTAATAATTTATAATGGGGGTTACTATGGAAAAATGTTAAATTTAATTTATTAGTTGGATTTAAATTGGTTTTTATGGGGTTTTTTGATGAAATAATGGTTTTTTTTAATAAATTTTAAGGAAATTTCTGGTTTTTAATAATTTATTATGGGGTTTTGTTAAGGAAAAATGTTAAATTTAATTTATTTGATGGATTTAAATTGGTTTTTATGGGGTTTTTTAAAGAATTAATGGTTTTTTTTTATAAATTTTAAGGAAACTTCTAGTTTTTAATAATTTATAATGGGGGTTACTATGGAAAAATGTTAAATTTAATTTATTAGTTGCATTTAAATCGGTTATTATGGGGGATTGTTAAGGAATTATTGTTATTTTTAAGGATTTTTATTAAATTTTAAGGAAAACTTCTAGTTTTTAATAATTTATAATGGGGGTTAGTATTGAAAAATGTTAAATTTAATTTATTTGATGGATTTAAATTGGTTTTTATGGGGTTTTTTGATGAAATAATGGTATTTTTAATAAATTTTAAGGAAATTTCTGGTTTTTAATAATTTATTATGGGGTTTTGTTGAGGAAAAATGTTAAATTTAATTTATTTGATGGATTTAAATTGGTTTTTATGGGGTTTTTTGATGAATTAATGGTTTTTTGAATAAATTTTAAGGAAATTTATGGTTTTTAATAATTTATTATTGGGGTTTGTTAAGGAAAAATGTTAAATTTAATTTATTTGATGGATTTAAATTGGTTTTTATGGGGTTTTTTGATGAAAAAATGGTTTTTTTTTTTTAAATTTTAAGGAAATTTCTGGTTTTTAATAATTTATTATGGGGTTTTGTTAAGGAAAAATGTTAAATTTAATTTATTTGATGGATTAAAATTGGTTTATATGGGGTTTTTTGATGAATTAATGGTATTTTTAATAAATTTTAAGGAAATTTATGGTTTTTAATAATTTATTATGGGGTTTTGATAAGGAAAAATGTTAAATTTAATTTATTTGATGGATTTAAATTGGTTTTTATGGGGTTTTTTGATGAAATAATGGTTTTTTTAATAAATTTTAAGGAAATTTCTGGTTTTTAATAATTTATTATGGGGTTTTGTTGAGGAAAAATGTTAAATTTAATTTATTTGATGGATTTAAATTGGTTTTTATGGGGTTTTTTGATGAATTAATGGTTTTTTGAATAAATTTTAAGGAAATTTATGGTTTTTAATAATTTATTATGGGGGTTTGTTGAGGAAAAATGTTAAATTTAATTTATTTGATGGATTTAAATTGGTTATTATGGGGGATTGTTAAGAAATTATTGTTATTTTTAAGGATTTTTATTAAATTTTAAGGAAACTTCTAGTTTTTAATAATTTATAATGGGGGTTAGTATGGAAAAATGTTAAATTTAATTTATTTAATGGATTTAAATTGGTTTTTATGGGGTTTTTGATGAAATATAGGTTTTTTTAATAAATTTTAAGGAAATTTCTGGTTTTTAATAATTTATTATGGGGTTTTGTTGAGGAAAAATGTTAAATTTAATTTAATTGATGGATTTAAATTGGTTTTTATGGGGTTTTTTGATGAATTAATGGTTTTTTGAATAAATTTTAAGGAAATTTATGGTTTTTAATAATTTATTATGGGGGTTTGTTTAGGAAAAATGTTAAATTTAATTTATTTGATGGATTTAAATTGGTTATTATGGGGGATTGTTAAGAAATTATTGTTATTTTTAAGGATTTTTATTAAATTTTAAGGAAACTTCTAGTTTTTAATAATTTATAATGGGGGTTAGTATGGAAAAATGTTAAATTTAATTTATTTAATGGATTTAAATTGGTTTTTATGGGGTTTTTGATGAAATATAGGTTTTTTTAATAAATTTTAAGGAAATTTCTGGTTTTTAATAATTTATTATGGGGTTTTGTTGAGGAAAAATGTTAAATTTAATTTATTTGATGGATTTAAATTGGTTTTTATGGGGTTTTTTAAAGAATTAATGGTTTTTTTTATAAATTTTAAGGAAACTTCTAGTTTTTAATAATTTATAATGGGGGTTACTATGGAAAAATGTTAAATTTAATTTATTAGTTGGATTTAAATCGGTTATTATGGGGGATTGTTAAGGAATTATTGTTATTTTTAAGGATTTTTATTAAATTTTAAGGAAATTTCTAGTTTTTAATAATTTATAATGGGGGTTACTATGGAAAAATGTTAAATTTAATTTATTAGTTGGATTTAAATCGGTTATTATGGGGTTTGTTAAGGAATTATTGTTATTTTTAAGGATTTTTATTAAATTTTAAGGAAACTTCTAGTTTTTAATAATTTTTAATGGGGGTTAGTATGGAAAAATTTAAATTTAATTTATTTGATGGATTTAAATTGGTTTTTATGGGGTTTTTTGATGAAATAATGGTTTTTTTAATAAATTTTAAGGAAATTTCTGGTTTTTAATAATTTATTATGGGGTTTTGTTGAGGAAAAATGTTAAATTTAATTTATTTGATGGATTTAAATTGGTTTTTATGGGGTTTTTTGATGAATTAATGGTTTTTTGAATAAATTTTAAGGAAACTTCTAGTTTTTAATAATTTATAATGGGGGTTACTATGGAAAAATGTTAAATTTAATTTATTAGTTGCATTTAAATCGGTTATTATGGGGGATTGTTAAGGAATTATTGTTATTTTTAAGGATTTTTATTAAATTTTAAGGAAAACTTCTAGTTTTTAATAATTTATAATGGGGGTTAGTATTGAAAAATGTTAAATTTAATTTTTTTGATGGATTTAAATTGGTTTTTAATGGGGTTTTTTGATGAAATAATGGTTTTTTTAATAAATTTTAAGGAAATTTCTGGTTTTTAATAATTTATTATGGGGTTTTGTTAAGGAAAAATGTTAAATTTAATTTATTTGATGGATTTAAATTGGTTTTTATGGGGTTTTTTAAAGAATTAATGGTTTTTTTTATAAATTTTAAGGAAACTTCTAGTTTTTAATAATTTATAATGGGGGTTAGTATGGAAAAATGTTAAATTTAATTTATTTGATGGATTAAAAATTGGTTTTTATGGGGTTTTTTGATGAAAAAATGGTTTTTTTTAATAAATTTTAAGGAAATTTCTGGTTTTTAATAATTTATTATGGGGGTTAGTATAGAAAAATGTTAAATTTAATTTATTTGATGGATTTAAATCGGTTATTATGGGGTTTTTTTGATGAATTAATGGTTTTTTTTATAAATTTTAAGGAAAATTCTAGTTTTTAATAATTTATAATGGGGGTTAGTATTGAAAAATGTTAAATTTAATTTATTTGATGGATTTAAATTGGTTTTTATGGGGTTTTTTGATGAAAAAATGGTTTTTTTTTTTAAATTTTAAGGAAATTTCTGGTTTTTAATAATTTATTATGGGGTTTTGTTAAGGAAAAATGTTAAATTTAATTTATTTGATGGATTAAAATTGGTTTATATGGGGTTTTTTGATGAATTAATGGTATTTTTAATAAATTTTAAGGAAATTTATGGTTTTTAATAATTTATTATGGGGTTTTGATAAGGAAAAATGTTAAATTTAATTTATTTGATGGATTTAAATTGGTTTTTATGGGGTTTTTTGATGAAATAATGGTTTTTTTAATAAATTTTAAGGAAATTTCTGGTTTTTAATAATTTATTATGGGGGTTTGTTGAGGAAAAATGTTAAATTTAATTTATTTGATGGATTTAAATTGGTTATTATGGGGGATTGTTAAGAAATTATTGTTATTTTTAAGGATTTTTATTAAATTTTAAGGAAACTTCTAGTTTTTAATAATTTATAATGGGGGTTAGTATGGAAAAATGTTAAATTTAATTTATTTAATGGATTTAAATTGGTTTTTATGGGGTTTTTTGATGAAATAATGGTTTTTTTTAATAAATTTTAAGGAAATTTCTGGTTTTTAATAATTTATTATGGGGTTTTGTTGAGGAAAAATGTTAAATTTAATTTATTTGATGGATTAAAATTGGTTTATATGGGGTTTTTTGATGAATTAATGGTATTTTTAATAAATTTTAAGGAAATTTATGGTTTTTAATAATTTATTATGGGGTTTTGATAAGGAAAAATGTTAAATTTAATTTATTTGATGGATTTAAATTGGTTTTTATGGGGTTTTTTGATGAAATAATGGTTTTTTTAATAAATTTTAAGGAAATTTCTGGTTTTTAATAATTTATTATGGGGTTTTGTTGAGGAAAAATGTTAAATTTAATTTATTTGATGGATTTAAATTGGTTTTTATGGGGTTTTTTGATGAATTAATGGTTTTTTGAATAAATTTTAAGGAAATTTATGGTTTTTAATAATTTATTATGGGGGTTTGTTGAGGAAAAATGTTAAATTTAATTTATTTGATGGATTTAAATTGGTTATTATGGGGGATTGTTAAGAAATTATTGTTATTTTTAAGGATTTTTATTAAATTTTAAGGAAACTTCTAGTTTTTAATAATTTATAATGGGGGTTAGTATGGAAAAATGTTAAATTTAATTTATTTAATGGATTTAAATTGGTTTTTATGGGGTTTTTGATGAAATATAGGTTTTTTTAATAAATTTTAAGGAAATTTCTGGTTTTTAATAATTTATTATGGGGTTTTGTTGAGGAAAAATGTTAAATTTAATTTAATTGATGGATTTAAATTGGTTTTTATGGGGTTTTTTTGATGAATTAATGGTTTTTTGAATAAATTTTAAGGAAATTTATGGTTTTTAATAATTTATTATGGGGGTTTGTTTAGGAAAAATGTTAAATTTAATTTATTTGATGGATTTAAATTGGTTATTATGGGGGATTGTTAAGAAATTATTGTTATTTTTAAGGATTTTTATTAAATTTTAAGGAAACTTCTAGTTTTTAATAATTTATAATGGGGGTTAGTATGGAAAAATGTTAAATTTAATTTATTTAATGGATTTAAATTGGTTTTTATGGGGTTTTTGATGAAATATAGGTTTTTTTAATAAATTTTAAGGAAATTTCTGGTTTTTAATAATTTATTATGGGGTTTTGTTGAGGAAAAATGTTAAATTTAATTTATTTGATGGATTTAAATTGGTTTTTATGGGGTTTTTTAAAGAATTAATGGTTTTTTTTTATAAATTTTAAGGAAACTTCTAGTTTTTAATAATTTATAATGGGGGTTACTATGGAAAAATGTTAAATTTAATTTATTAGTTGGATTTAAATCGGTTATTATGGGGGATTGTTAAGGAATTATTGTTATTTTTAAGGATTTTTATTAAATTTTAAGGAAATTTCTAGTTTTTAATAATTTATAATGGGGGTTACTATGGAAAAATGTTAAATTTAATTTATTAGTTGGATTTAAATCGGTTATTATGGGGTTTGTTAAGGAATTATTGTTATTTTTAAGGATTTTTATTAAATTTTAAGGAAACTTCTAGTTTTTAATAATTTTTAATGGGGGTTAGTATGGAAAAATTTAAATTTAATTTATTTGATGGATTTAAATTGGTTTTTATGGGGTTTTTTGATGAAATAATGGTTTTTTTAATAAATTTTAAGGAAATTTCTGGTTTTTAATAATTTATTATGGGGTTTTGTTGAGGAAAAATGTTAAATTTAATTTATTTGATGGATTTAAATTGGTTTTTATGGGGTTTTTTGATGAATTAATGGTTTTTTGAATAAATTTTAAGGAAACTTCTAGTTTTTAATAATTTATAATGGGGGTTACTATGGAAAAATGTTAAATTTAATTTATTAGTTGCATTTAAATCGGTTATTATGGGGGATTGTTAAGGAATTATTGTTATTTTTAAGGATTTTTATTAAATTTTAAGGAAAACTTCTAGTTTTTTAATAATTTATAATGGGGGTTAGTATTGAAAAATGTTAAATTTAATTTTTTTGATGGATTTAAATTGGTTTTTAATGGGGTTTTTTGATGAAATAATGGTTTTTTTAATAAATTTTAAGGAAATTTCTGGTTTTTAATAATTTATTATGGGGTTTTGTTAAGGAAAAATGTTAAATTTAATTTATTTGATGGATTTATAATTGGTTTTTTATGGGGTTTTTTAAAGAATTAATGGTTTTTTTTATAAATTTTAAGGAAACTTCTAGTTTTTAATAATTTATAATGGGGGTTAGTATGGAAAAATGTTAAATTTAATTTATTTGATGGATTAAAAATTGGTTTTTATGGGGTTTTTTGATGAAAAAATGGTTTTTTTTAATAAATTTTAAGGAAATTTCTGGTTTTTAATAATTTATTATGGGGGGTTAGTATAGAAAAAATGTTAAATTTAATTTATTTGATGGATTTAAATCGGTTATTATGGGGTTTTTTGATGAATTAATGGTTTTTTTTATAAATTTTAAGGAAAATTCTAGTTTTTAATAATTTATAATGGGGGTTAGTATTGAAAAATGTTAAATTTAATTTATTTGATGGATTTTAAATTGGTTTTTATGGGGTTTTTTGATGAAAAAATGGTTTTTTTTTTAAATTTTAAGGAAATTTCTGGTTTTTAATAATTTATTATGGGGTTTTGTTAAGGAAAAATGTTAAATTTAATTTATTTGATGGATTAAAATTGGTTTATATGGGGTTTTTTTGATGAATTAATGGTATTTTTAATAAATTTTAAGGAAATTTATGGTTTTTAATAATTTATTATGGGGTTTTGATAAGGAAAAATGTTAAATTTAATTTATTTGATGGATTTAAATTGGTTTTTATGGGGTTTTTTGATGAAATAATGGTTTTTTTAATAAATTTTAAGGAAATTTCTGGTTTTTAATAATTTATTATGGGGGTTTGTTGAGGAAAAATGTTAAATTTAATTTATTTGATGGATTTAAATTGGTTATTATGGGGGATTGTTAAGAAATTATTGTTATTTTTAAGGATTTTTATTAATTTTAAGGAAACTTCTAGTTTTTAATAATTTATAATGGGGGTTAGTATGGAAAAATGTTAAATTTAATTTATTTAATGGATTTAAATTGGTTTTTATGGGGTTTTTGATGAAATATAGGTTTTTTTAATAAATTTTAAGGAAATTTCTGGTTTTTAATAATTTATTATGGGGTTTTGTTGAGGAAAAATGTTAAATTTAATTTAATTGATGGATTTAAATTGGTTTTTATGGGGTTTTTTGATGAATTAATGGTTTTTTGAATAAATTTTAAGGAAATTTATGGTTTTTAATAATTTATTATGGGGGTTTGTTTAGGAAAAATGTAAATTTAATTATTTGATGGATTTAAATTGGTTATTATGGGGGATTGTTAAGAAATTATTGTTATTTTTAAGGATTTTTTATTAAATTTTAAGGAAACTTCTAGTTTTTAATAATTTATAATGGGGGTTAGTATGGAAAAATGTTAAATTTAATTATTTAATGGATTTAAATTGGTTTTTATGGGGGTTTTTGATGAAATATAGGTTTTTTTAATAAATTTTAAGGAAATTTCTGGTTTTTAATAATTTATTATGGGGTTTTGTTGAGGAAAAATGTTAAATTTAATTTATTTGATGGATTTTAAATTGGTTTTTATGGGGTTTTTTAAAGAATTAATGGTTTTTTTTTATAAATTTTAAGGAAACTTCTAGTTTTTAATAATTTATAATGGGGGTTACTATGGAAAAATGTTAAATTTAATTTATTAGTTGGATTTAAATCGGTTATTATGGGGGATTGTTAAGGAATTATTGTTATTTTTAAGGATTTTTATAAATTTTAAGGAAATTTCTAGTTTTTAATAATTTATAATGGGGGTTACTATGGAAAAATGTTAAATTTAATTTATTAGTTGGATTTAAATCGGTTATTATGGGGTTTGTTAAGGAATTATTGTTATTTTTAAGGATTTTTATTAAATTTTAAGGAAACTTCTAGTTTTTAATAATTTTTAATGGGGGTTAGTATGGAAAAATTTAAATTTAATTTATTTGATGGATTTAAATTGGTTTTTATGGGTTTTTTGATGAAATAATGGTTTTTTTAATAAATTTTAAGGAAATTTCTGGTTTTTAATAATTTATTATGGGGTTTTTGTTGAGGAAAAATGTTAAATTTAATTTATTTGATGGATTTAAATTGGTTTTTATGGGGTTTTTTGATGAATTAATGGTTTTTTGAATAAATTTTAAGGAAATTTATGGTTTTTAATAATTTATTATGGGGGTTTGTTGAGGAAAAATGTTAAATTTAATTTATTTGATGGATTTAAATTGGTTTTTATGGGGTTTTTTTGATGAATTAATGGTTTTTTGAATAAATTTTAAGGAAATTTATGGTTTTTAATAATTTATTATGGGGGTTTGTTGAGGAAAAATGTTAAATTTAATTTATTTGATGGATTAAAATTGGTTTATATGGGGTTTTTTGATGAATTAATGGTATTTTTAATAAATTTTAAGGAAATTTATGGTTTTTAATAATTTATTATGGGGTTTTGATAAGGAAAAATGTTAAATTTAATTTATTTGATGGATTTAAATTGGTTTTTATGGGGTTTTTTAAAGAATTAATGGTATTTTTAATAAATTTTAAGGAAATTTATGGTTTTTAATAATTTATTATGGGGTTTTGATAAGGAAAAATGTTAAATTTAATTTATTAGTTGGATTTAAATCGGTTATTATGGGGTTTGTTAAGGAATTATTGTTATTTTTAAGGATTTTTATTAAATTTTAAGGAAACTTCTAGTTTTTAATAATTTTTAATGGGGGTTAGTATGGAAAAATTTAAATTTAATTTATTTGATGGATTTAAATTGGTTTTTATGGGGTTTTTTTGATGAAATAATGGTTTTTTTAATAAATTTTAAGGAAATTTCTGGTTTTTAATAATTTATTATGGGGTTTTGTTGAGGAAAAATGTTAAATTTAATTTATTTGATGGATTTAAATTGGTTTTTATGGGGTTTTTTGATGAATTAATGGTTTTTTGAATAAATTTTAAGGAAATTTATGGTTTTTAATAATTTATTATGGGGGTTTGTTGAGGAAAAATGTTAAATTTAATTTATTTGATGGATTTAAATTGGTTATTATGGGGGATTGTTAAGAAATTATTGTTATTTTTAAGGATTTTTATTAAATTTTAAGGAAACTTCTAGTTTTTAATAATTTATAATGGGGGTTAGTATGGAAAAATGTTAAATTTAATTTATTTAATGGATTTAAATTGGTTTTTATGGGGGTTTTTGATGAAATATAGGTTTTTTTAATAAATTTTAAGGAAATTTCTGGTTTTTAATAATTTATTATGGGGTTTTGTTGAGGAAAAATGTTAAATTTAATTTATTTGATGGATTTAAATTGGTTTTTTATGGGGTTTTTTGATGAATTAATGGTTTTTTGAATAAATTTTAAGGAAATTTATGGTTTTTAATAATTTATTATGGGGGTTTGTTGAGGAAAAATGTTAAATTTAATTTATTTGATGGATTTAAATTGGTTATTATGGGGGATTGTTAAGAAATTATTGTTATTTTTAAGGATTTTTATTAAATTTTAAGGAAACTTCTAGTTTTTAATAATTTATAATGGGGGTTAGTATGGAAAAATGTTTAAATTTAATTTATTTAATGGATTTAAATTGGTTTTTATGGGGTTTTTGATGAAATATAGGTTTTTTTAATAAATTTTAAGGAAATTTCTGGTTTTTAATAATTTATTATGGGGTTTTGTTGAGGAAAAATGTTAAATTTAATTTATTTGATGGATTTAAATTGGTTTTTTATGGGGTTTTTTAAGAATTAATGGTTTTTTTTTATAAATTTTTAAGGAAACTTCTAGTTTTTAATAATTTATAATGGGGGTTACTATGGAAAAATGTTAAATTTAATTTATTAGTTGGATTTAAATCGGTTATTATGGGGGATTGTTAAGGAATTATTGTTATTTTTAAGGATTTTTATTAAATTTTAAGGAAACTTCTAGTTTTTAATAATTTTTAATGGGGGTTAGTATGGAAAAATTTAAATTTAATTTATTTGATGGATTTAAATTGGTTTTTATGGGGTTTTTTGATGAAATAATGGTTTTTTTTAATAAATTTTAAGA
>NW_026869996.1:4849274-4886665 GCF_020882245.1 Rhopalosiphum padi | reverse complement strand
TTGGATTTAAATGGTTTTTATGGGGATTTTGATGAAATAATGGTTTTTTTAATAAATTTTAAGGAAATTTCTGGTTTTTAATAATTTTATTATGGGGTTTTGTTGAGGAAAAATGTTAAATTTAATTTATTTGATGATTTTAAATTGGTTTTTATGGGGTTTTTTGATGAATTAATGGTTTTTTTTAATAAATTTTAAGGAAATTTCTGGTTTTTAATAATTTATTATGGAGTTTTGTTAAGGAAAAATGTTAAATTTAATTTATTTGATGGATTTAAATTGGTTTTTATGGGGTTTTTTAAAGAATTAATGGTTTTTTTTTATAAATTTTAAGTAAACTTCTAGTTTTTAATAATTTATAATGGGGGTTACTATGGAAAAATGTTAAATTTAATTTTATTAGTTGCATTTAAATCGGTTATTATGGGGGATTGTTAAGGAATTATTGTTATTTTTAAGGATTTTTATTAAATTTTAAGGAAAACTTCTAGTTTTTAATAATTTATAATGGGGGTTAGTATTGAAAAATGTTAAATTTAATTTATTTGATGGATTTTAAATTGGTTTTTTATGGGGGTTTTTTGATGAATTAATGGTTTTTTGAATAAATTTTAAGGAAACTTCTAGTTTTTAATAATTTATAATGGGGGTTAGTATTGAAAAATGTTAAATTTAATTTATTTGATGGATTTAAATTGGTTTTTATGGGGTTTTTTGATGAAATAATGATTTTTTTAATAAATTTTAAGGAAATTTCTGGTTTTTAATAATTTATTATGGGGTTTTGTTAAGGAAAAATGTTAAATTTAATTTATTTGATGGATTTAAATTGGTTTTTATGGGGTTTTTTGATGAATTAATGGTTTTTTTGAATAAATTTTAAGGAAATTTATGGTTTTTTAATAATTTATTTTTGGGGTTTGTTAAGGAAAAATGTTAAATTTAATTTATTTGATGGATTTAAATTGGTTTATATGGGGTTTTTTTGATGAATTAATGGTATTTTTAATAAATTTTAAGGAAATTTATGGTTTTTAATAATTTATTATGGGGTTTTGATAAGAAAAATGTTAAATTTAATTTATTTGATGGATTTAAATTGGTTTTTATGGTTTTTTTTTAAAGAATTAATGGTATTTTTAATAAATTTTAAGGAAATTTATGGTTTTTAATAATTTATTATGGGGTTTTGATAAGGAAAAATGTTAAATTTAATTTATTTGATGGATTTAAATTGGTTTTTATGGGGTTTTTTGATGAATTAAGGGTTTTTTGAATAAATTTTAAGGAAATTTATGGTTTTTAATAATTTATTATGGGGTTTTGTTAAGGAAAAATGTTAAATTTAATTTATTTGATGGATTTAAATTGGTTTTTATGGGGTTTTTTTGATGAATTAAGGGTTTTTTGAATAAATTTTAAGGAAATTTATGGTTTTTAATAATTTATTATGGGGTTTTGTTAAGGAAAAATGTTAAATTTAATTTATTTGATGGATTTAAATTGGTTTTTATGGGGTTTTTTTAAGAATTAATGGTTTTTTTTTTTATAAATTTTAAGGAAACTTCTAGTTTTTAATAATTTATAATGGGGGTTATTATGGAAAAATGTTAAATTTAATTTATTAGTTGGAGTTAAATCGGTTATTATGGGGGATTGTTAAGGAATTATTGTTATTTTTAAGGATTTTTATTAAATTTTAAGGAAACTTCTAGTTTTTAATAATTTATAATGGGGGTTAGTATGGAAAAATGTTAAATTTAATTTATTTGATGGATTAAAATTGGTTTATATGGGGTTTTTTGATGAATTAATGGTATTTTTTAATAAATTTTAAGGAAATTTATGGTTTTTAATAATTTATTATGGGGTTTTGATAAGGAAAAATGTTAAATTTAATTTATTTGATGGATTTAAATTGGTTTTTTATGGGGTTTTTTAAAGAATTAATGGTTTTTTTTTATAAATTTTAAGGAAACTTCTAGTTTTTAATAATTTATAATGGGGGTTACTATGGAAAAATGTTAAATTTAATTTATTAGTTGGATTTAAATCGGTTATTATGGGGGATTGTTAAGGAATTATTGTTATTTTTAAGGATTTTTATTAAATTTTAAGGAAACTTCTAGTTTTTAATAATTTTTAATGGGGGTTAGTATGGAAAAATGTTAAATTTAATTTATTTGATGGATTTAAATTGGTTTTTATGGGGTTTTTTTTGATGAAAAAATGGTTTTTTTTTAATAAATTTTAAGGAAATTTCTGGTTTTTAATAATTTATTATGGGGTTATGTTAAGGAAAAATGTTAAATTTAATTTATTTGATGGATTTAAATTGGTTTTTATGGGGGATTGTTAAGGAATTATTGTTATTTTTAAGGATTTTTATTAAATTTTAAGGAAACTTCTAGTTTTTAATAATTTTTAATGGGGGTTAGTATGGAAAAATGTTAAATTTAATTTATTTGATGGATTTAAATTGGTTTTTATGGGGTTTTTTGATGAAAAAATGGTTTTTTTTGAATAAATTTTAAGGAAATTTATGGTTTTTAATAATTTATTATGGGAGTTAGTATAGAAAAATGTTAAATTAATTTATTTGATGGATTTAAATCGGTTATTATGGGGTTTTTTGATGAATTAATGGTTTATTTAATAAATTTTAAGGAAATTTCTGGTTTTTAATAATTTATTATGGGGTTATGTTAAGGAAAAATGTTAAATTTAATTTATTTGATGGATTTAAATTGGTTTTTTATGGGGTTTTTTTGATGAATTAATGGTATTTTTATTAAATTTTAAGGAAATCTCTGGTTTTTAATAATTTATTATGGGGTTTTGTTAAGGAAAAATGTTAAATTTAATTTATTAGTTGGATTTAAATCGGTTATTATGGGGGATTGTTAAGGAATTATTGTTATTTTTAAGGATTTTTATTAAATTTTAAGGAAACTTCTAGTTTTTAATAATTTATAATGGGGGTTAGTATGGAAAAAATGTTAAATTTAATTTATTTGATGGATTTAAATTGGTTTTTATGGGGTTTTTTGATGAAATAATGGTTTTTTTAATAAATTTTAAGGAAATTTCTGGTTTTTAATAATTTATTATGGGGTTTTGTTAAGGAAAAAATGTTAAATTTAATTTATTTGATGGATTTAAATTGGTTTTTATGGGGTTTTTTTAAAGAATTAATGGTTTTTTTTATAAATTTTTTAGGAAACTTCTAGTTTTTAATAATTTATAATGGGGGTTACTATGGAAAAATGTTAAATTTAATTTATTAGTTGGATTTAAATCGGTTATTATGGGGGATTGTTAAGGAATTATTGTTATTTTTAAGGATTTTTATTAAATTTTAAGGAAACTTCTAGTTTTTAATAATTTATAATGGGGGTTAGTATTGAAAAATGTTAAATTTAATTTATTTGATGGATTTAAATTGGTTTTTTATGGGGTTTTTTTGATGAAATAATGGTTTTTTTAATAAATTTTAAGGAAATTTTTGGTTTTTAATAATTTATTATGGGGTTTTGTTAAGGAAAAATGTTAAATTTAATTTATTTGATGGATTTAAATTGGTTTTTATGGAGTTTTTTGATGAATTAATGGTTTTTTGAATAAATTTTAAGGAAATTTCTGGTTTTTAATAATTTATTATGGGGTTTTGTTAAGGAAAAATGTTAAATTTAATTTATTTGATGGATTTAAATTGGTTTTTATGGGGTTTTTTTAAGAATTAATGGTTTTTTTTATAAATTTTAAGGAAACTTCTAGTTTTTAATAATTTATAATGGGGGTTATTATGGAAAAATGTTAAATTTAATTTATTAGTTGGATTTTAAATCGGTTATTATGGGGGATTGTTAAGGAATTATTGTTATTTTTAAGGATTTTTATTAAATTTTAAGGAAACTTCTAGTTTTTAATAATTTTTAATGGGGGTTAGTATGGAAAAATGTTAAATTTAATTTATTTGATGGATTTAAATTGGTTTTTATGGGGTTTTTTGATGAAAAAATGGTTTTTTTTGAATAAATTTTAAGGAAATTTATGGTTTTTAATAATTTATTATGGGAGTTAGTATAGAAAAATGTTAAAATTAATTTATTTGATGGATTTAAATCGGTTATTATGGGGTTTTTTGATGAATTAATGGTTTATTTAATAAATTTTAAGGAAATTTCTGGTTTTTAATAATTTTTAATTGGGGTTACTATGGAAAAATGTTAAATTTAATTTATTAGTTGGATTTAAATCGGTTATTATGGGGGATTGTTAAGGAATTATTGTTATTTTTAAGGATTTTTATTAAATTTTAAGGAAACTTCTAGTTTTTAATAATTTTTAATGGGGGGTTAGTATGGAAAAATGTTAAATTTAATTTTTTTGATGGATTTAAATTGGTTTTTATGGGGTTTTTTGATGAAAAAATGGTTTTTTTTAATAAATTTTAAGGAAATTTCTGGTTTTTAATAATTTATTATGGGGGTTATGTTAAGGAAAAATGTTAAATTTAATTTATTTGATGGATTTAAATTGGTTTTTATGGGGTGTTTTTTTGATGAATTAATGGTATTTTTATTAAATTTTAAGGAAATTTATGGTTTTTTAATAATTTATTATGGGGGTTTGTTGAGGAAAAATGTTAAATTTAATTTATTTGATGGATTTAAATTGGTTTTTATGGGGTTTTTTGATGAATTAATGGTATTTTTATTAAATTTTAAGGAAATCTCTGGTTTTTAATAATTTATTATGGGGTTTTGTTAAGGAAAAATGTTAAATTTAATTTATTAGTTGGATTTAAATCGGTTATTATGGGGGATTGTTAAGGAATTATTGTTATTTTTAAGGATTTTTATTAAATTTTAAGGAAACTTCTAGTTTTTAATAATTTATAATGGGGGGTTAGTATGGAAAAATGTTAAATTTAATTTATTTGATGGATTTAAATTGGTTTTTATGGGGTTTTTTGATGAAAAAAATGGTTTTTTTTAATAAATTTTAAGGAAATTTCTGGTTTTTAATAATTTATTATGGGGTTTTGTTAAGGAAAAATGTTAAATTTAATTTATTTGATGGATTTAAATTGGTTTTTATGGGGTTTTTTTAAGAATTAATGGTTTTTTTAATAAATTTTAAGGAAATTTCTGGTTTTTAATAATTTATTATAGGGTTTTGTTGAGGAAAAATGTTAAATTTAATTTATTTGATGGATTTAAATTGGTTATTATGGGGGATTGTTAAGGAATTATTGTTATTTTTAAGGATTTTTATTTAATTTTAAGGAAACTTCTAGTTTTTAATAATTTATAATGGGGGTTAGTATGGAAAAATGTTAAATTTAATTTATTTGATGGATTTAAATTGGTTTTTATGGGGTTTTTTTGATGAATTAATGGTTTTTTTGAATAAATTTTAAGGAAATTTCTGGTTTTTAATAATTTATTATGGGGTTTTGTTAAGGAAAAAATGTTAAATTTTATTTATTTGATGGATTTAAATTGGTTTTTATGGGGTTTTTTTTAAAGGAATTAATGGTATTTTTAATAAATTTTTAAGGAAATTTCTGGTTTTTAATAATTTATTATGGGGTTTTTGTTAAGGAAAAATGTTAAATTTAATTTATTTGATGGATTTAAATTGGTTTTTATGGGGTTTTTTTAAGAATTAATGGTTTTTTTAATAAATTTTAAGGAAATTTCTGGTTTTTAATAATTTATTATAGGGTTTTGTTGAGGAAAAATGTTAAATTTAATTTATTTGATGGATTTAAATTGGTTTTTTATGGGGTTTTTTGAATAAATTTTAAGGAAATTTATGGTTTTTAATAATTTATTATGGGGGTTTGTTGAGGAAAAATGTTAAATTTAATTTATTTGATGGATTTAAATTGGTTATTATGGGGGATTGTTAAGAAATTATTGTTATTTTTAAGGATTTTTATTAAATTTTAAGGAAACTTCTAGTTTTTAATAATTTATAATGGGGGGTTAGTATGGAAAAATGTTAAATTTAATTTTTTTAATGGATTTAAATTGGTTTTTATGGGGTTTTTGATGAAATATAGGTTTTTTTAATAAATTTTAAGGAAATTTCTGGTTTTTTAATAATTTATTATGGGGTTTTGTTGAGGAAAAATGTTAAATTTAATTTATTTGATGGATTTAAATTGGTTTTTATGGGGTTTTTTGATGAAAAAAATGGTTTTTTTTTAATAAATTTTAAGGAAATTTCTGGTTTTTAATAATTTATTATGGGGTTTTGTTAAGGAAAAATGTTAAATTTAATTTATTTGATGGATTTAAATTGGTTTTTTATGGGGTTTTTTAAAGAATTAATGGTTTTTTTTTATAAATTTTAAGGAAACTTCTAGTTTTTTAATAATTTATAATGGGGGGGTTACTATGGAAAAATGTTAAATTTAATTTATTAGTTGCATTTTAAATCGGTTATTATGGGGGATTGTTAAGGAATTATTGTTATTTTTAAGGATTTTTATTAAATTTTAAGGAAAACTTCTAGTTTTTAATAATTTATAATGGGGTGGTTAGTATTGAAAAATGTTAAATTTAATTTATTTGATGGATTTAAATTGGTTTTTATGGGGTTTTTTTGATGAATTAATGGTTTTTTTGAATAAATTTTAAGGAAACTTCTAGTTTTTAATAATTTATAATGGGGGTTAGTATTGAAAAATGTTAAATTTAATTTATTTGATGGATTTAAATTGGTTTTATGGGGTTTTTTTGATGAAATAATGATTTTTTTAATAAATTTTAAGGAAATTTCTGGTTTTTAATAATTTATTATGGGGTTTTGTTAAGGAAAAATGTTAAATTTAATTTATTTGATGGATTTAAATTGGTTTTTATGGGGTTTTTTGATGAATTAATGGTTTTTTGAATAAATTTTAAGGAAATTTATGGTTTTTAATAATTTATTATTGGGGTTTGTTAAGGAAAAATGTTAAATTTTAATTTATTTGATGGATTTAAATTGGTTTTTATGGGGTTTTTTGATGAAAAAATGGTTTTTTTTTTTTAAATTTTAAGGAAATTTCTGGTTTTTAATAATTTATTATGGGGGTTAGTATTGAAAAATGTTAAATTTAATTTATTTGATGGATTAAAATTGGTTTATATGGGGTTTTTTTGATGAATTAATGGTATTTTTAATAAATTTTAAGGAAATTTATGGTTTTTTAATAATTTATTATGGGGTTTTGATAAGGAAAAATGTTAAATTTAATTTATTTGATGGATTTAAATTGGTTTTTATGGGGTTTTTTTAAAGAATTAATGGTTTTTTTTTTTATAAATTTTAAGGAAACTTCTAGTTTTTTAATAATTTATAATGGGGGGTTAGTACGGAAAAATGTTAAATTTAATTTATTTGATGGATTTTAAATTGTTTTTATGGGGATTTTGATGAAATAATGGTTTTTTTTAATAAATTTTAAGGAAATTTCTGGTTTTTTAATAATTTATTATGGGGTTTTGTTGAGGAAAAATGTTAAATTTAATTTATTTGATGGATTTTAAATTGGTTTTTATGGGGTTTTTTTGATGAATTAATGGTTTTTTTTAATAAATTTTAAGGAAATTTCTGGTTTTTAATAATTTATTATGGAGTTTTGTTAAGGAAAAATGTTAAATTTAATTTATTTGATGGATTTAAATTGGTTTTTATGGGGTTTTTTAAAGAATTAATGGTTTTTTTTTATAAATTTTAAGTAAAACTTCTAGTTTTTTAATAATTTATAATGGGGGGTTACTATGGAAAAATGTTAAATTTAATTTATTAGTTGCATTTAAATCGGTTATTATGGGGGATTGTTAAGGAATTATTGTTATTTTTAAGGATTTTTATTAAATTTTAAGGAAAACTTCTAGTTTTTAATAATTTATAATGGGGGTTAGTATTGAAAAATGTTAAATTTAATTTATTTGATGGATTTAAATTGGTTTTTTATGGGGTTTTTTTGATGAATTAATGGTTTTTTGAATAAATTTTAAGGAAACTTCTAGTTTTTAATAATTTATAATGGGGGTTAGTATTGAAAAATGTTAAATTTAATTTATTTGATGGATTTAAATTGGTTTTTATGGGGTTTTTTGATGAAATAATGATTTTTTTAATAAATTTTAAGGAAATTTCTGGTTTTTAATAATTTATTATGGGGTTTTGTTAAGGAAAAATGTTAAATTTAATTTATTTGATGGATTTAAATTGGTTTTTATGGGGTTTTTTTGATGAATTAATGGTTTTTTGAATAAATTTTAAGGAAATTTATGGTTTTTAATAATTTATTTTTGGGGTTTGTTAAGGAAAAATGTTAAATTTAATTTATTTGATGGATTTAAATTGGTTTATATGGGGTTTTTTGATGAATTAATGGTATTTTTAATAAATTTTAAGGAAATTTATGGTTTTTAATAATTTATTATGGGGTTTTGATAAGGAAAAATGTTAAATTTAATTTATTTGATGGATTTTAAATTGGTTTTTATGGGTTTTTTTTTAAAGAATTAATGGTATTTTTAATAAATTTTAAGGAAATTTATGGTTTTTAATAATTTATTATGGGGTTTTGATAAGGAAAAATGTTAAATTTAATTTATTTGATGGATTTTAATTGGTTTTTATGGGGTTTTTTTGATGAATTAAGGGTTTTTTGAATAAATTTTAAGGAAATTTATGGTTTTTAATAATTTATTATGGGGTTTTGTTAAGGAAAAATGTTAAATTTAATTTATTTGATGGATTTAAATTGGTTTTTATGGGGTTTTTTTGATGAATTAAGGGTTTTTTTGAATAAATTTTAAGGAAATTTATGGTTTTTAATAATTTATTATGGGGTTTTGTTAAGGAAAAATGTTAAATTTAATTTTATTTGATGGATTTAAATTGGTTTTTATGGGGTTTTTTTTAAGAATTAATGGTTTTTTTTATAAATTTTAAGGAAACTTCTAGTTTTTAATAATTTATAATGGGGGGTTATTATGGAAAAATGTTAAATTTAATTTATTAGTTGGAGTTAAATCGGTTTATTATGGGGGATTGTTAAGGAATTATTGTTATTTTTAAGGATTTTTATTAAATTTTAAGGAAACTTCTAGTTTTTAATAATTTATAATGGGGGGTTAGTATGGAAAAATGTTAAATTTAATTTATTTGATGGATTTAAAATTGGTTTATATGGGGTTTTTTGATGAATTAATGGTATTTTTAATAAATTTTAAGGAAATTTATGGTTTTTAATAATTTATTATGGGGTTTTGATAAGGAAAAATGTTAAATTTAATTTATTTGATGGATTTAAATTGGTTTTTATGGGGTTTTTTTAAAGAATTAATGGTTTTTTTTTTTATAAATTTTAAGGAAACTTCTAGTTTTTAATAATTTATAATGGGGGTTTACTATGGAAAAATGTTAAATTTAATTTATTAGTTGGATTTTAAATCGGTTATTATGGGGGATTGTTAAGGAATTATTGTTATTTTTTAAGGATTTTTATTAAATTTTAAGGAAACTTCTAGTTTTTAATAATTTTTAATGGGGGTTAGTATGGAAAAATGTTAAATTTAATTTATTTGATGGATTTAAATTGGTTTTTATGGGGTTTTTTTGATGAAAAAAATGGTTTTTTTTAATAAATTTTAAGGAAATTTCTGGTTTTTAATAATTTATTATGGGGTTATGTTAAGGAAAAATGTTAAATTTAATTTATTTGATGGATTTAAATTGGTTTTTTTATGGGGGATTGTTAAGGAATTATTGTTTATTTTTAAGGATTTTTATTAAATTTTAAGGAAACTTCTAGTTTTTAATAATTTTTAATGGGGGTTAGTATGGAAAAATGTTAAATTTAATTTATTTGATGGATTTAAATTGGTTTTTATGGGGTTTTTTTGATGAAAAAATGGTTTTTTTTTGAATAAATTTTAAGGAAATTTATGGTTTTTAATAATTTATTATGGGAGTTAGTATAGAAAAATGTTAAAATTAATTTATTTGATGGATTTAAATCGGTTATTATGGGGTTTTTGATGAATTAATGGTTTATTTAATAAATTTTAAGGAAATTTCTGGTTTTTTAATAATTTATTATGGGGTTATGTTAAGGAAAAATGTTAAATTTAATTTATTTGATGGATTTAAATTGGTTTTTATGGGGTTTTTTTGATGAATTAATGGTATTTTTATTAAATTTTAAGGAAATCTCTGGTTTTTAATAATTTATTATGGGGTTTTGTTAAGGAAAAATGTTAAATTTAATTTATTAGTTGGATTTAAATCGGTTATTATGGGGGATTGTTAAGGAATTATTGTTATTTTTAAGGATTTTTTATTAAATTTTAAGGAAACTTCTAGTTTTTAATAATTTATAATGGGGGTTAGTATGGAAAAATGTTAAATTTAATTTATTTGATGGATTTAAATTGGTTTTTATGGGGTTTTTTTTGATGAAATAATGGTTTTTTTTAATAAAATTTTAAGGAAATTTCTGGTTTTTAATAATTTATTATGGGGTTTTGTTAAGGAAAAATGTTAAATTTAATTTATTTGATGGATTTAAATTGGTTTTTATGGGGTTTTTTTAAAGAATTAATGGTTTTTTTTTATAAATTTTTAGGAAACTTCTAGTTTTTAATAATTTATAATGGGGGTTACTATGGAAAAATGTTAAATTTAATTTATTAGTTGGATTTAAATCGGTTATTATGGGGGATTGTTAAGGAATTATTGTTATTTTTAAGGATTTTTATTAAATTTTAAGGAAACTTCTAGTTTTTAATAATTTATAATGGGGGTTAGTATTGAAAAATGTTAAATTTAATTTATTTGATGGATTTTAAATTGGTTTTTATGGGGTTTTTTTTGATGAAATAATGGTTTTTTTTAATAAATTTTAAGGAAATTTTTGGTTTTTAATAATTTATTATGGGGTTTTGTTAAGGAAAAATGTTAAATTTAATTTATTTGATGGATTTAAATTGGTTTTTTTATGAGTTTTTTGATGAATTAATGGTTTTTTTGAATAAATTTTAAGGAAATTTCTGGTTTTTAATAATTTATTATGGGGTTTTGTTAAGGAAAAAATGTTAAATTTAATTTATTTGATGGATTTAAATTGGTTTTTATGGGGTTTTTTTAAGAATTAATGGTTTTTTTTTTATAAATTTTAAGGAAACTTCTAGTTTTTTAATAATTTATAATGAGGGTTATTATGGAAAAAAATGTTAAATTTAATTTATTAGTTGGATTTAAATCGGTTATTATGGGGGATTGTTAAGGAATTATTGTTATTTTTAAGGATTTTTATTAAATTTTAAGGAAACTTCTAGTTTTTAATAATTTTTAATGGGGGTTAGTATGGAAAAATGTTAAATTTAATTTATTTGATGGATTTAAATTGGTTTTTTATGGGGTTTTTTGATGAAAAAATGGTTTTTTTGAATAAATTTTAAGGAAATTTATGGTTTTTAATAATTTATTATGGGAGTTAGTATAGAAAAAATGTTAAAATTAATTTATTTGATGGATTTAAATCGGTTATTATGGGGTTTTTTTGATGAATTAATGGTTTATTTAATAAATTTTAAGGAAATTTCTGGTTTTTAATAATTTTTAATTGGGGGTTACTATGGAAAAATGTTAAATTTAATTTATTAGTTGGATTTAAATCGGTTATTATGGGGGATTGTTAAGGAATTATTGTTATTTTTAAGGATTTTTATTAAATTTTAAGGAAACTTCTAGTTTTTAATAATTTTTAATGGGGGTTAGTATGGAAAAATGTTAAATTTAATTTTTTTGATGGATTTAAATTGGTTTTTATGGGGTTTTTTTGATGAAAAAATGGTTTTTTTTAATAAATTTTAAGGAAATTTCTGGTTTTTAATAATTTATTATGGGGTTATGTTAAGGAAAAATGTTAAATTTAATTTATTTGATGGATTTTAAATTGGTTTTTATGGGGTTTTTTGATGAATTAATGGTATTTTTATTAAATTTTAAGGAAATTTATGGTTTTTAATAATTTATTATGGGGGTTTGTTGAGGAAAAATGTTAAATTTAATTTATTTGATGGATTTAAATTGGTTTTTATGGGGTTTTTTTGATGAATTAATGGTATTTTTATTAAATTTTAAGGAAATCTCTGGTTTTTAATAATTTATTATGGGGTTTTGTTAAGGAAAAATGTTAAATTTAATTTATTAGTTGGATTTAAATCGGTTATTATGGGGGATTGTTAAGGAATTATTGTTATTTTTAAGGATTTTTATTAAATTTTAAGGAAACTTCTAGTTTTTAATAATTTATAATGGGGGTTAGTATGGAAAAATGTTAAATTTAATTTATTTGATGGATTTAAATTGGTTTTTATGGGGTTTTTTTGATGAAAAAATGGTTTTTTTTAATAAATTTTAAGGAAATTTCTGGTTTTTAATAATTTATTATGGGGTTTTGTTAAGGAAAAATGTTAAATTTAATTTATTTGATGGATTTAAATTGGTTTTTATGGGGTTTTTTTTAAGAATTAATGGTTTTTTTAATAAATTTTAAGGAAATTTCTGGTTTTTAATAATTTATTATAGGGTTTTGTTGAGGAAAAATGTTAAATTTAATTTATTTGATGGATTTAAATTGGTTATTATGGGGGATTGTTAAGGAATTATTGTTATTTTTAAGGATTTTTATTTAATTTTAAGGAAACTTCTAGTTTTTAATAATTTATAATGGGGGTTAGTATGGAAAAATGTTAAATTTAATTTATTTGATGGATTTAAATTGGTTTTTATGGGGTTTTTTGATGAATTAATGGTTTTTTGAATAAATTTTAAGGAAATTTCTGGTTTTTAATAATTTATTATGGGGTTTTGTTAAGGAAAAATGTTAAATTTTATTTATTTGATGGATTTAAATTGGTTTTTATGGGGTTTTTTTTAAGGAATTAATGGTATTTTTAATAAATTTTAAGGAAATTTCTGGTTTTTAATAATTTATTATGGGGTTTTGTTAAGGAAAAATGTTAAATTTAATTTATTTGATGGATTTAAATTGGTTTTTATGGGGTTTTTTTTAAGAATTAATGGTTTTTTTAATAAATTTTAAGGAAATTTCTGGTTTTTAATAATTTATTATAGGGTTTTGTTGAGGAAAAATGTTAAATTTAATTTATTTGATGGATTTAAATTGGTTATTATGGGGGATTGTTAAGGAATTATTGTTATTTTTAAGGATTTTTATTTAATTTTAAGGAAACTTCTAGTTTTTAATAATTTATAATGGGGGTTAGTATGGAAAAATGTTAAATTTAATTTATTTGATGGATTTAAATTGGTTTTTATTGGGTTTTTTTAAGAATTAATGGTTTTTTTTTTATAAATTTTAAGGAAACTTCTAGTTTTTAATAATTTATAATGGGGGTTACTATGGAAAAATGTTAAATTTAATTTATTAGTTGGATTTAAATTGGTTTTTATGGGGTTTTTTTTAAGAATTAATGGTTTTTTTTTATAAATTTTAAGGAAACTTCTAGTTTTTAATAATTTATAATGGGGGTTACTATGGAAAAATGTTAAATTTAATTTATTAGTTGGATTTAAATCGGTTATTATGGGGTTTTGTTAAGGAAAAATGTTAAATTTAATTTATTTGATGGATTTAAATTGGTTTTTATGGGGTTTTTTTTAAGAATTAATGGTTTTTTTAATAAATTTTAAGGAAATTTCTGGTTTTTAATAATTTATTATGGGGTTTTGTTAAGGAAAAATGTTAAATTTAATTTATTTGATGGATTTAAATTGGTTTTTATGGGGTTTTTTTTAAGAATTAATGGTTTTTTTTTATAAATTTTAAGGAAACTTCTAGTTTTTAATAATTTATAATGGGGGTTATTATGGAAAAATGTTAAATTTAATTTATTAGTTGGAGTTAAATCGGTTATTATGGGGGATTGTTAAGGAATTATTGTTATTTTTAAGGATTTTTATTAAATTTTAAGGAAACTTCTAGTTTTTAATAATTTATAATGGGGGTTAGTATGGAAAAATGTTAAATTTAATTTATTTGATCGATTTAAATTGGTTTTTATGGGGTTTTTTGATGAATTAATGGTTTTTTTGAATAATTTTAAGGAAATTTATGGTTTTTAATAAATTATTATGGGGGTTTGTTAAGGAAAAATGTTAAATTTAATTTATTTGATGGATTTAAATTGGTTTTTATGGGGTTTTTTTGATGAATTAATGGTTTTTTGAATAAATTTTAAGGAAATTTCTGGTTTTTAATAATTTATTATGGGGTTTTGTTAAGGAAAAATGTTAAATTTAATTTATTTGATGGATTTAAATTGGTTTTTATGGGGTTTTTTTGATGAATTAATGGTTTTTTGAATAATTTTAAGGAAATTTATGGTTTTTAATAAATTATTATGGGGGTTTGTTAAGGAAAAATGTTAAATTTAATTTATTTGATGGATTTAAATTGGTTTTTTATTGGGTTTTTTTAAGAATTAATGGTTTTTTTTTATAAATTTTAAGGAAACTTCTAGTTTTTAATAATTTATAATGGGGGGTTACTATGGAAAAAATGTTAAATTTAATTTATTAGTTGGATTTAAATCGGTTATTATGGGGGATTGTTAAGGAATTATTGTTATTTTTAAGGATTTTAATTAAATTTTAAGGAAACTTCTAGTTTTTAATAATTTATAATGGGGGTGTTAGTATGGAAAAATGTTAAATTTAATTTATTTGATGGATTTAAATTGGTTTTTATGGGGTTTTTTTGATGAATTAATGGTATTTTTAATAAATTTTAAGGAAATTTCTGGTTTTTTATAATTTATTATGGGGTTTTGTTGGGGAAAAATGTTAAATTTAATTTATTTGATGGATTTTAAATTGGTTTTTATGGGGTTTTTTTGATGAATTAATGGTTTTTTGAATAAATTTTAAGGAAATTTCTGGTTTTTAATAATTTATAATGGGGTTTTGTTAAGGAAAAATGTTAAATTTAATTTATTTGATGGATTTAAATTGGTTTTTATGGGGTTTTTTGATGAATTAATGGTTTTTTTGAATAATTTTAAGGAAATTTATGGTTTTTAATAAATTATTATGGGGGTTTGTTAAGGAAAAATGTTAAATTTAATTTATTTGATGGATTTAAATTGGTTTTTATTGGGTTTTTTTAAGAATTAATGGTTTTTTTTTATAAATTTTAAGGAAACTTCTAGTTTTTAATAATTTATAATGGGGGGTTACTATGGAAAAATGTTAAATTTAATTTATTAGTTGGATTTAAATTGGTTTTTATGGGGTTTTTTTTAAGAATTAATGGTTTTTTTTTTATAAATTTTAAGGAAACTTCTAGTTTTTAATAATTTATAATGGGGGTTACTATGGAAAAATGTTAAATTTAATTTATTAGTTGGATTTAAATCGGTTATTATGGGGTTTTGTTAAGGAAAAATGTTAAATTTAATTTATTTGATGGATTTAAATTGGTTTTTATGGGGTTTTTTTTAAGAATTAATGGTTTTTTTTAATAAATTTTAAGGAAATTTCTGGTTTTTAATAATTTATTATGGGGTTTTGTTAAGGAAAAATGTTAAATTTAATTTATTTGATGGATTTAAATTGGTTTTTATGGGGTTTTTTTAAGAATTAATGGTTTTTTTTTATAAATTTTAAGGAAACTTCTAGTTTTTAATAATTTATAATGGGGGGTTATTATGGAAAAATGTTAAATTTAATTTATTAGTTGGATTTAAATCGGTTATTATGGGGGATTGTTAAGGAATTATTGTTATTTTTAAGGATTTTTATTAAATTTTAAGGAAACTTCTAGTTTTTAATAATTTATAATGGGGGGTTAGTATGGAAAAATGTTAAATTTAATTTATTTGATCGATTTAAATTGGTTTTTATGGGGTTTTTTTGATGAATTAATGGTTTTTTTGAATAATTTTAAGGAAATTTATGGTTTTTAATAAATTATTATGGGGGTTTGTTAAGGAAAAATGTTAAATTTAATTTATTTGATGGATTTAAATTGGTTTTTATGGGGTTTTTTTGATGAATTAATGGTTTTTTGAATAAATTTTAAGGAAATTTCTGGTTTTTAATAATTTATTATGGGGTTTTGTTAAGGAAAAATGTTAAATTTAATTTATTTGATGGATTTAAATTGGTTTTTATGGGGTTTTTTGATGAATTAATGGTTTTTTGAATAATTTTAAGGAAATTTATGGTTTTTAATAAATTATTATGGGGGTTTGTTAAGGAAAAATGTTAAATTTAATTTATTTGATGGATTTAAATTGGTTTTTATGGGGTTTTTTGATGAAATAATGGTTTTTTTAATAAATTTTAAGGAAATTTCTGGTTTTTAATAATTTATTATGGGGTTTTGTTAAGGAAAAATGTTAAATTTAATTTATTTGATGGATTTAAATTGGTTTTTATGGGGTTTTTTGATGAATTAATGGTTTTTTTGAATAATTTTAAGGAAATTTCTGGTTTTTAATAATTTATTATGGGGGTTTGTTAAGGAAAAATGTTAAATTTAATTTATTTGATGGATTTAAATTGGTTTTTTATGGGGTTTTTTGATGAATTAATGGTTTTTTGAATAAATTTTAAGGAAATTTCTGGTTTTTAATAATTTATTATGGGGTTTTGTTAAGGAAAAATGTTAAATTTAATTTATTTGATGGATTTAAATTGGTTTTTATGCGGTTTTTTTGATGAAATAATGGTTTTTTTTAATAAATTTTAAGGAAATTTCTGGTTTTTAATAATTTATTATGGGGTTTTGTTAAGGAAAAATGTTAAATTTAATTTATTTGATGGATTTAAATTGGTTTTTATGGGGTTTTTTGATGAATTAATGGTTTTTTTGAATAATTTTAAGGAAATTTCTGGTTTTTAATAATTTATTATGGGGGTTTGTTAAGGAAAAATGTTAAATTTAATTTATTTGATGGATTTAAATTGGTTTTTATGGGGTTTTTTGATGAATTAATGGTTTTTTGAATAAATTTTAAGGAAATTTCTGGTTTTTAATAATTTATTATGGGGTTTTGTTAAGGAAAAATGTTAAATTTAATTTATTTGATGGATTTAAATTGGTTTTTATGGGGTTTTTTGATGAATTAATGGTTTTTTGAATAATTTTAAGGAAATTTCTGGTTTTTAATAATTTATTATGGGGGTTTGTTAAGGAAAAATGTTAAATTTAATTTATTTGATGGATGTAAATTGGTTTTTATGGGGTTTTTTTGATGAATTAATGGTTTTTTGAATAAATTTTAAGGAAATTTCTGGTTTTTATTAATTTATTATGGGGTTTTGTTAAGGAAAAATGTTAAATTTAATTTATTTGATGGATTTAAATTGGTTTTTATGGGGTTTTTTTAAGAATTAATGGTTTTTTTTTATAAATTTTAAGGAAACTTCTAGTTTTTAATAATTTATAATGGGGGTTACTATGGAAAAATGTTAAATTTAATTTATTAGTTGGATTTAAATTGGTTTTTATGGGGTTTTTTTAAGAATTAATGGTTTTTTTTTATAAATTTTAAGGAAACTTCTAGTTTTTAATAATTTATAATGGGGGTTAGTATGGAAAAATGTTAAATTTAATTTATTTGATGGATTTAAATTGGTTTTTTATGGGGTTTTTTTGATGAATTAATGGTATTTTTAATAAATTTTAAGGAAATTTCTGGTTTTTTATAATTTATTATGGGGTTTTGTTGGGGAAAAATGTTAAATTTAATTTATTTGATGGATTTAAATTGGTTTTTATGGGGTTTTTTGATGAATTAATGGTTTTTTGAATAAATTTTAAGGAAATTTCTGGTTTTTAATAATTTATAATGGGGTTTTGTTAAGGAAAAATGTTAAATTTAATTTATTTGATGGATTTAAATTGGTTTTTTATGGGGTTTTTTGATGAATTAATGGTTTTTTTGAATAATTTTAAGGAAATTTATGGTTTTTAATAAATTATTATGGGGGTTTGTTAAGGAAAAATGTTAAATTTAATTTATTTGATGGATTTAAATTGATTTTTATTGGGTTTTTTTAAGAATTAATGGTTTTTTTTATAAATTTTAAGGAAACTTCTAGTTTTTAATAATTTATAATGGGGGTTATTATGGAAAAATGTTAAATTTAATTTATTAGTTGGAGTTAAATCGGTTATTATGGGGTTTTGTTAAGGAAAAATGTTAAATTTAATTTATTTGATGGATTTAAATTGGTTTTTATGGGGTTTTTTTTAAGAATTAATGGTTTTTTTAATAAATTTTAAGGAAATTTCTGGTTTTTAATAATTTATTATGGGGTTTTGTTAAGGAAAAATGTTAAATTTAATTTATTTGATGGATTTAAATTGGTTTTTATGGGGTTTTTTTTAAGAATTAATGGTTTTTTTTTATAAATTTTAAGGAAACTTCTAGTTTTTAATAATTTATAATGGGGGTTATTATGGAAAAATGTTAAATTTAATTTATTAGTTGGAGTTAAATCGGTTATTATGGGGGATTGTTAAGGAATTATTGTTATTTTTAAGGATTTTTATTAAATTTTAAGGAAACTTCTAGTTTTTAATAATTTATAATGGGGGTTAGTATGGAAAAAATGTTAAATTTAATTTATTTGATCGATTTAAATTGGTTTTTATGGGGTTTTTTGATGAATTAATGGTTTTTTGAATAATTTTAAGGAAATTTATGGTTTTTAATAAATTATTATGGGGGTTTGTTAAGGAAAAATGTTAAATTTAATTTATTTGATGGATTTAAATTGGTTTTTATTGGGTTTTTTTTAAGAATTAATGGTTTTTTTTTATAAATTTTAAGGAAACTTCTAGTTTTTAATAATTTATAATGGGGGTTACTATGGAAAAAATGTTAAATTTAATTTATTTGATGGATTTAAATTGGTTTTTATGGGGTTTTTTTAAGAATTAATGGTTTTTTTTAATAAATTTTAAGGAAATTTCTGGTTTTTAATAATTTATTATGGGGTTTTGTTAAGGAAAAATGTTAAATTTAATTTATTTGATGGATTTAAATTGGTTTTTATGGGGTTTTTTTTAAGAATTAATGGTTTTTTTTTATAAATTTTAAGGAAACTTCTAGTTTTTAATAATTTATAATGGGGGTTATTATGGAAAAATGTTAAATTTAATTTATTAGTTGGATTTAAATCGGTTATTATGGGGGATTGTTAAGGAATTATTGTTATTTTTAAGGATTTTTATTAAATTTTAAGGAAACTTCTAGTTTTTAATAATTTATAATGGGGGTTAGTATGGAAAAATGTTAAATTTAATTTATTTGATGGATTTAAATTGGTTTTTTATGGGGTTTTTTTTGATGAAATAATGGTTTTTTTTAATAAATTTTAAGGAAATTTCTGGTTTTTAATAATTTATTATGGGGTTTTGTTAAGGAAAAATGTTAAATTTAATTTATTTGATGGATTTAAATTGGTTTTTATGGGGTTTTTTGATGAATTAATGGTTTTTTGAATAATTTTAAGGAAATTTCTGGTTTTTAATAATTTATTATGGGGGTTTGTTAAGGAAAAATGTTAAATTTAATTTATTTGATGGATTTAAATTGGTTTTTATGGGGTTTTTTTGATGAATTAATGGTTTTTTGAATAAATTTTAAGGAAATTTCTGGTTTTTAATAATTTATTATGGGGTTTTGTTAAGGAAAAATGTTAAATTTAATTTATTTGATGGATTTAAATTGGTTTTTATGCGGTTTTTTGATGAAATAATGGTTTTTTTTAATAAATTTTAAGGAAATTTCTGGTTTTTAATAATTTATTATGGGGTTTTGTTAAGGAAAAATGTTAAATTTAATTTATTTGATGGATTTAAATTGGTTTTTATGGGGTTTTTTTGATGAATTAATGGTTTTTTGAATAATTTTAAGGAAATTTCTGGTTTTTAATAATTTATTATGGGGGTTTGTTAAGGAAAAATGTTAAATTTAATTTATTTGATGGATTATAATTGGTTTTTATGGGGTTTTTTGATGAATTAATGGTTTTTTGAATAAATTTTAAGGAAATTTCTGGTTTTTAATAATTTATTATGGGGTTTTGTTAAGGAAAAATGTTAAATTTAATTTATTTGATGGATTTAAATTGGTTTTTATTGGGTTTTTTTTAAGAATTAATGGTTTTTTTTTATAAATTTTAAGGAAACTTCTAGTTTTTAATAATTTATAATGGGGGTTACTATGGAAAAATGTTAAATTTAATTTATTAGTTGGATTTAAATCGGTTATTATGGGGGATTGTTAAGGAATTATTGTTATTTTTAAGGATTTTAATTAAATTTTAAGGAAACTTCTAGTTTTTAATAATTTATAATGGGGGTTACTATGGAAAAATGTTAAATTTAATTTATTAGTTGGATTTAAATTGGTTTTTATGGGGTTTTTTTTAAGAATTAATGGTTTTTTTTTATAAATTTTAAGGAAACTTCTAGTTTTTAATAATTTATAATGGGGGTTAGTATGGAAAAATGTTAAATTTAATTTATTTGATGGATTTAAATTGGTTTTTATGGGGGTTTTTTGATGAATTAATGGTATTTTTAATAAATTTTAAGGAAATTTCTGGTTTTTTATAATTTATTATGGGGTTTTGTTGGGGAAAAATGTTAAATTTAATTTATTTGATGGATTTAAATTGGTTTTTATGGGGTTTTTTGATGAATTAATGGTTTTTTTGAATAAATTTTAAGGAAATTTCTGGTTTTTAATAATTTATTATGGGGTTTTGTTAAGGAAAAATGTTAAATTTAATTTATTTGATGGATTTAAATTGGTTTTTTATGGGGTTTTTTGATGAATTAATGGTTTTTTTGAATAATTTTAAGGAAATTTCTGGTTTTTAATAATTTATTATGGGGGTTTGTTAAGGAAAAATGTTAAATTTAATTTATTTGATGGATGTAAATTGGTTTTTATGGGGTTTTTTGATGAATTAATGGTTTTTTTGAATAAATTTTAAGGAAATTTCTGGTTTTTATTAATTTATTATGGGGTTTTGTTAAGGAAAAATGTTAAATTTAATTTATTTGATGGATTTAAATTGGTTTTTATGGGGTTTTTTTAAGAATTAATGGTTTTTTTTATAAATTTTAAGGAAACTTCTAGTTTTTAATAATTTATAATGGGGGTTACTATGGAAAAATGTTAAATTTAATTTATTAGTTGGATTTAAATTGGTTTTTATGGGGTTTTTTTAAGAATTAATGGTTTTTTTTTATAAATTTTAAGGAAACTTCTAGTTTTTAATAATTTATAATGGGGGTTAGTATGGAAAAATGTTAAATTTAATTTATTTGATGGATTTAAATTGGTTTTTATGGGGTTTTTTTGATGAATTAATGGTATTTTTAATAAATTTTAAGGAAATTTCTGGTTTTTTATAATTTATTATGGGGTTTTGTTGGGGAAAAATGTTAAATTTAATTTATTTGATGGATTTAAATTGGTTTTTATGGGGTTTTTTGATGAATTAATGGTTTTTTTGAATAAATTTTAAGGAAATTTCTGGTTTTTAATAATTTATAATGGGGTTTTGTTAAGGAAAAATGTTAAATTTAATTTATTTGATGGATTTAAATTGGTTTTTATGGGGTTTTTTGATGAATTAATGGTTTTTTTGAATAATTTTAAGGAAATTTATGGTTTTTAATAAATTATTATGGGGGTTTGTTAAGGAAAAATGTTAAATTTAATTTATTTGATGGATTTAAATTGGTTTTTATTGGGTTTTTTTAAGAATTAATGGTTTTTTTTTTATAAATTTTAAGGAAACTTCTAGTTTTTAATAATTTATAATGGGGGGTTACTATGGAAAAATGTTAAATTTAATTTATTAGTTGGATTTAAATTGGTTTTTATGGGGTTTTTTTTAAGAATTAATGGTTTTTTTTTATAAATTTTAAGGAAACTTCTAGTTTTTAATAATTTATAATGGGGGTTACTATGGAAAAATGTTAAATTTAATTTATTAGTTGGATTTAAATCGGTTATTATGGGGTTTTGTTAAGGAAAAATGTTAAATTTAATTTATTTGATGGATTTAAATTGGTTTTTATGGGGTTTTTTTAAGAATTAATGGTTTTTTTAATAAATTTTAAGGAAATTTCTGGTTTTTAATAATTTATTATGGGGTTTTGTTAAGGAAAAATGTTAAATTTAATTTATTTGATGGATTTAAATTGGTTTTTATGGGGTTTTTTTAAGAATTAATGGTTTTTTTTTATAAATTTTAAGGAAACTTCTAGTTTTTAATAATTTATAATGGGGGTTATTATGGAAAAATGTTAAATTTAATTTATTAGTTGGAGTTAAATCGGTTATTATGGGGGATTGTTAAGGAATTATTGTTATTTTTAAGGATTTTTATTAAATTTTAAGGAAACTTCTAGTTTTTAATAATTTATAATGGGGGTTAGTATGGAAAAAATGTTAAATTTAATTTATTTGATCGATTTAAATTGGTTTTTATGGGGTTTTTTTGATGAATTAATGGTTTTTTGAATAATTTTAAGGAAATTTATGGTTTTTAATAAATTATTATGGGGGTTTGTTAAGGAAAAATGTAAAATTTAATTTATTTGATGGATTTAAATTGGTTTTTATTGGGTTTTTTTAAGAATTAATGGTTTTTTTTATAAATTTTAAGGAAACTTCTAGTTTTTAATAATTTATAATGGAGGGTTACTATGGAAAAATGTTAAATTTAATTTATTAGTTGGATTTAAATCGTTTATTATGGGGGATTGTTAAGGAATTATTGTTATTTTTTAAGGATTTTAATTAAATTTTAAGGAAACTTCTAGTTTTTAATAATTTATATTGGGGGTTAGTATGGAAAAAATGTTAAATTTAATTTATTTGATGGATTTAAATTGGTTTTTATGGGGTTTTTTGATGAAATAATGGTTTTTTTAATAAATTTTAAGGAAATTTCTGGTTTTTAATAATTTATTATGGGGGTTTGTTAAGGAAAAATGTTAAATTTAATTTATTTGATGGATGTAAATTGGTTTTTATGGGTTTTTTGATGAATTAATGGTTTTTTTTGAATAAATTTTAAGGAAATTTCTGGTTTTTATTATTTATTATGGGGTTTTGTTAAGGAAAAATGTTAAATTTAATTTATTTGATGGATTTAAATTGGTTTTTATGGGGTTTTTTTTAAGAATTAATGGTTTTTTTTATAAATTTTAAGGAAATTTCTGGTTTTTAATAATTTATTATGGGGTTTTGTTAAGGAAAAATGTTAAAATTTAATTTATTTGATGGATTTAAATTGGTTTTTATGGGGTTTTTTGATGAATTAATGGTTTTTTGAATAATTTTAAGGAAATTTCTGGTTTTTAATAATTTATTATGGGGGTTTGTTAAGGAAAAATGTTAAATTTAATTTATTTGATGGATTATAATGGTTTTTATGGGGTTTTTTTGATGAATTAATGGTTTTTTGAATAAATTTTAAGGAAATTTCTGGTTTTTAATAATTTATTATGGGGTTTTGTTAAGGAAAAATGTTAAATTTAATTTATTTGATGGATTTAAATTGGTTTTTATGGTTTTTTTTAAGAATTAATGGTTTTTTTTATAAATTTTAAGGAAACTTCTAGTTTTTAATAATTTATAATGGGGGTTACTATGGAAAAATGTTAAATTTAATTTATTAGTTGGATTTAAATCGGTTATTATGGGGGATTGTTAAGGAATTATTGTTAATTTTAAGGATTTTTATTAAATTTCAAGGAAACTTCTAGTTTTTAAATTATTTATAATGGGGGTTAGTATTGAAAAATGTTAAATTTAATTTATTAGTTGGATTTAAATCGGTTATTATGGGGGATTGTTAAGGAATTATTGTTATTTTTAAGGATTTTAATTAAATTTAAGGAAACTTCTAGTTTTTAATAATTTATAATGGGGGTTAGTATGGAAAAAATGTTAAATTTAATTTATTTGATGGATTTAAATTGGTTTTTATGGGGTTTTTGATGAATTAATGGTTTTTTGAATAATTTTAAGGAAATTTCCTGGTTTTTAATAATTTATTATGGGGGGTTTGTTAAGGAAAAATGTTAAATTTAATTTATTTGATTGATTTAAATTGGTTTTTATGGGGTTTTTTTAAGAATTAATGGTTTTTTTTATAAATTTTAAGGAAACTTCTAGTTTTTAATAATTTATAATGGGGGTTACTATGGAAAAATGTTAAATTTAATTTATTAGTTGGATTTAAATCGGTTATTATGGGGGATTGTTAAGGAATTATTGTTATTTTAAGGATTTTTATTAAATTTCAAGGAAACTTCTAGTTTTTAATTATTTATAATGGGGGTTAGTATTGAAAATGTTAAATTTAATTTATTAGTTGGATTTAAATTGGTTTTTATGGGGTTTTTTGATGAATTAATGGTTTTTTTTATAAATTTTAAGGAAACTTCTAGTTTTTTAATAATTTATAATGGGGGTTATTATGGAAAAATGTTAATTTAATTTATTTGATGGATTTAAATTGGTTTTTATGGGGTTTTTTGATGAATTAATGGTATTTTTAATAAATTTTAAGGAAATTTCTGGTTTTTAATAATTTATTATGGGGTTTTGTTGGGGAAAAATGTTAAATTTAATTTTATTTGATGGATTTAAATTGGTTTTTATGGGGTTTTTTGATGAATTAATGGTATTTTTAATAAATTTTAAGGAAATTTCTGGTTTTTAATAATTTATTATGGGGTTTTGTTGGGGAAAAATGTTAAATTTAATTTATTTGATGGATTTAAATTGGTTTTATGGGGTTTTTTGATGAATTAATGGTTTTTTGAATAATTTTAAGGAAATTTATGGTTTTTAATAAATTATTATGGGGGTTTGTTAAGGAAAAATGTTAAATTTAATTTATTTGATGGATTTAAATTGGTTTTTATTGGGTTTTTTTAAGAATTAATGGTTTTTTTTATAAATTTTAAGGAAACTTCTAGTTTTTAATAATTTATAATGGAGGTTACTATGGAAAAATGTTAAATTTAATTTATTAGTTGGATTTAAATCGGTTATTATGGGGGATTGTTAAGGAATTATTGTTATTTTTAAGGATTTAATTAAATTTTAAGGAAACTTCTAGTTTTTAATAATTTATAATGGGGGTTAGTATGGAAAAATGTTAAATTTAATTTATTTGATGGATTTAAATTGGTTTTTATGCGGTTTTTTGATGAAATAATGGTTTTTTTAATAAATTTTAAGGAAATTTCTGGTTTTTAATAATTTATTATGGGGTTTTGTTAAGGAAAAATGTTAAATTTAATTTATTTGATGGATTTAAATTGGTTTTTTATGGGGTTTTTTGATGAATTAATGGTTTTTTGAATAATTTTAAGGAAATTTCTGGTTTTTAATAATTTATTATGGGGGTTTGTTAAGGAAAAATGTTAAATTTAATTTATTTGATGGATTTAAATTGGTTTTTATGGGGTTTTTTGATGAATTAATGTTTTTTGAATAAATTTTAAGGAAATTTCTGGTTTTTAATAATTTATTATGGGGTTTTGTTAAGGAAAAATGTTAAATTTAATTTATTTGATGGATTTAAATTGGTTTTTATGGGGTTTTTTTAAGAATTAATGGTTTTTTTTATAAATTTTAAGGAAACTTCTAGTTTTTAATAATTTATAATGGGGGTTACTATGGAAAAATGTTAAATTTAATTTATTAGTTGGATTTAAATCGGTTATTATGGGGGATTGTTAAGGAATTATTGTTATTTTAAGGATTTTTATTAAATTTCAAGGAAACTTCTAGTTTTTAATTATTTATATGGGGGTTAGTATTGAAAAATGTTAAATTTAATTTATTAGTTGGATTTAAATCGGTTATTATGGGGGATTGTTAAGGAATTATTGTTATTTTTAAGGATTTTAATTAAATTTTAAGGAAACTTCTAGTTTTTAATAATTTATAATGGGGGTTAGTATGGAAAAATGTTAAATTTAATTTATTTGATGGATTTAAATTGGTTTTTATGGGGTTTTTGATGAAATAATGGTTTTTTTAATAAATTTTAAGGAAACTTCTAGTTTTTAATAATTTATAATGGGGGTTAGTATGGAAAAATGTTAAATTTAATTTATTGATGGATTTAAATTGGTTTTATGGGGTTTTTTGATGAATTAATGGTTTTTTGAATAATTTTAAGGAAATTTATGGTTTTTAATAAATTATTATGGGGGTTTGTTAAGGAAAAATGTTAAATTTAATTTATTTGATGGATTTAAATTGGTTTTTATTGGGTTTTTTTAAGAATTAATGGTTTTTTTTTTATAAATTTTAAGGAAACTTCTAGTTTTTAATAATTTATAATGGGGGTTACTATGGAAAAATGTTAAATTTAATTTATTAGTTGGATTTAAATCGGTTATTATGGGGGATTGTTAAGGAATTATTGTTATTTTTAAGGATTTTAATTAAATTTTAAGGAAACTTCTAGTTTTTAATAATTTATAATGGGGGTTAGTATGGAAAAATGTTAAATTTAATTTATTTGATGGATTTAAATTGGTTTTTATGCGGTTTTTTTGATGAAATAATGGTTTTTTTTAATAAATTTTAAGGAAATTTCTGGTTTTTAATAATTTATTATGGGGTTTTGTTAAGGAAAAATGTTAAATTTAATTTATTTGATGGATTTAAATTGGTTTTTATGGGGTTTTTTGATGAATTAATGGTTTTTTTGAATAATTTTAAGGAAATTTCTGGTTTTTAATAATTTATTATGGGGTTTTGTTAAGGAAAAATGTTAAATTTAATTTATTTGATGGATTTAAATTGGTTTTTATGGGGTTTTTTGATGAAAAAATGGTTTTTTTTTTTTAAATTTTAAGGAAATTTCTGGTTTTTAATAATTTATTATGGGGGTTAGTATTGAAAAATGTTAAATTTAATTTATTTGATGGATTTAAATTGGTTTTTATGGGGTTTTTTGATGAAAAAATGGTTTTTTTTTTAAATTTTAAGGAAATTTCTAGTTTTTTATAATTTATAATGGGGGTTACTATGGAAAAATGTTAAATTTAATTTATTAGTTGGATTTAAATTGGTTTTTATGGGGTTTTTTTAAGAATTAATGGTTTTTTTTATAAATTTTAAGGAAACTTCTAGTTTTTAATAATTTATAATGGGGGTTACTATGGAAAAATGTTAAATTTAATTTATTAGTTGGATTTAAATCGGTTATTATGGGGTTTTGTTAAGGAAAAATGTTAAATTTAATTTATTTGATGGATTTAAATTGGTTTTTATGGGGTTTTTTAAGAATTAATGGTTTTTTTAATAAATTTTAAGGAAATTTCTGGTTTTTAATAATTTATTATGGGGTTTTGTTAAGGGAAAAATGTTAAATTTAATTTATTGATGGATTTAAATTGGTTTTTATGGGGTTTTTTAAGAATTAATGGTTTTTTTTATAAATTTTAAGGAAACTTCTAGTTTTTAATAATTTATAATGGGGGTTATTATGGAAAAATGTTAAATTTAAATTTATTAGTTGGAGTTAAATCGGTTATTATGGGGGATTGTTAAGGAATTATTGTTATTTTTAAGGATTTTTATTAAATTTTAAGGAAACTTCTAGTTTTTAATAATTTTATAATGGGGGTTAGTATGGAAAAATGTTAAATTTAATTTATTTGATGGATTTAAATTGGTTTTTATGGGGTTTTTTGATGAATTAATGGTTTTTTGAATAAATTTTAAGGAAATTTCTGGTTTTTAATAATTTATTATGGGGTTTTGTTAAGAGAAAAATGTTAAATTTAATTTATTTGATGGATTTAAATTGGTTTTTATGGGGTTTTTTGATGAATTAATGGTTTTTTTTATAAATTTTAAGGAAACTTCTAGTTTTTAATAATTTATAATGGAGGTTACTATGGAAAAATGTTAAATTTAATTTATTAGTTGGATTTAAATCGGTTATTATGGGGGATTGTTAAGGAATTATTGTTATTTTTAAGGATTTTAATTAAATTTTAAGGAAACTTCTAGTTTTTAATAATTTATAATGGGGGTTAGTATGGAAAAATGTTAAATTTAATTTATTTGATGGATTTAAATTGGTTTTTATGGGGTTTTTTGATGAATTAATGGTATTTTTAATAAATTTTAAGGAAATTTCTGGTTTTTAATAATTTATTATGGGGTTTTGTTGGGGAAAAATGTTAAATTTAATTTATTAGTTGGATTTAAATCGGTTATTATGGGGGATTGTTAAGGAATTATTGTTATTTTTAAGGATTTTAATTAAATTTTTAAGGAAACTTCTAGTTTTTAATAATTTATAATGGGGGTTACTATGGAAAAATGTTAAATTTAATTTATTAGTTGGATTTAAATCGGTTATTATGGGGGATTGTTAAGGAATTATTGTTATTTTTAAGGATTTTAATTAAATTTTAAGGAAA
Organism: Rhopalosiphum padi; assembly: GCF_020882245.1. Classification (NCBI taxonomy): domain Eukaryota; kingdom Metazoa; phylum Arthropoda; class Insecta; order Hemiptera; family Aphididae; genus Rhopalosiphum; species Rhopalosiphum padi. The sequence goes on along the minus strand of NW_026869996.1, from coordinate 4,858,113 downwards.
CTTCTAGTTTTTAATAATTTATAATGGGGGTTAGTATGGAAAAATGTTAAATTTAATTTATTTGATGGATTTAAATTGGTTTTTATGGGGTTTTTTGATGAAATAATGGTTTTTTTAATAAATTTTAAGGAAATTTCTGGTTTTTAAATAATTTATTATGGGGTTTTGTTAAGGAAAAATGTTAAATTTAATTTATTTGATGGATTTAAATTGGTTTTTATGGGGTTTTTTGATGAATTAATGGTTTTTTGAATAATTTTAAGGAAATTTATGGTTTTTAATAAATTATTATGGGGGTTTGTTAAGGAAAAATGTTAAATTTAATTTATTTGATGATTTAAATTGGTTTTTATTGGGTTTTTTTAAGAATTAATGGTTTTTTTTATAAATTTTAAGGAAACTTCTAGTTTTTAATAATTTATAATGGGGGTTACTATGGAAAAATGTTAAATTTAATTTATTAGTTGGATTTAAATCGGTTATTATGGGGGATTGTTAAGGAATTATTGTTATTTTTAAGGATTTTAATTAAATTTTAAGGAAACTTCTAGTTTTTAATAATTTATAATGGGGGTTAGTATGGAAAAATGTTAAATTTAATTTATTGATGGATTTAAATTGGTTTTTATGCGGTTTTTTGATGAAATAATGGTTTTTTTAATAAATTTTAAGGAAATTTCTGGTTTTTAATAATTTATTATGGGGTTTTTGTTAAGGAAAAATGTTAAATTTAATTTATTTGATGGATTTAAATTGGTTTTTATGGGTTTTTTGATGAATTAATGGGTTTTTTGAATAATTTTAAGGAAATTTCTGGTTTTTAATAATTTATTATGGGGTTTTGTTAAGGAAAAATGTTAAATTTAATTTATTTGATGTATTTAAATTGGTTTTTATGGGGTTTTTTGATGAATTAATGGTTTTTTGAATAATTTTAAGGAAATTTATGGTTTTTAAATAAATTATTATGGGGGTTTGTTAAGGAAAAATGTTAAATTTAATTTAATTTGATGGATTTAAATTGGTTTATTTATTGGGTTTTTTAAGAATTAATAGTTTTTTTTATAAAATTTAAGGAAACTTCTAGTTTTTTATAATTTATAATGGGGGTTACTATGGAAAAATGTTAAATTTAATTTATTAGTTGGATTTAAATTGGTTTTTATGGGGTTTTTTTTAAGAATTAATGGTTTTTTTTATAAATTTTAAGGAAACTTCTAGTTTTTAAATAATTTTATAATGGGGGTTACTATGGAAAAATGTTAAATTTAATTTATTAGTTGGATTTAAATCGGTTCTTAATGGGGTTTTGTAAGGCAAAAATGTTAAATTTAATTTCATTTGATGATTTAAATTGGTTTTTATGGGGTTTTTTTAAGAATTAATGGTTTTTTTAATAAATTTTAAGGAAATTTCTGGTTTTTACATAATTTATTATGGGGTTTTGTTAAGGAAAAATGTTAAATTTAATTTATTTGATGGATTTAAATTGGTTTTTATGGGGTTTTTTTAAGAATTAATGGTTTTTTTTATAAATTTTAAGGAAACTTCTAGTTTTTAATAATTTATAATGGGGGTTATTATGGAAAAATGTTAAATTTAATTTATTAGTTGGAGTTAAATCGGTTATTATGGGGGATTGTTAAGGAATTATTGTTATTTTTAAGGATTTTTATTAAATTTTAAGGAAACTTCTAGTTTTTAATAATTTATAATGGGGGTTAGTATGGAAAAATGTTAAATTTAATTTATTTGATCGATTTAAATTGGTTTTTATGGGGTTTTTTGATGAATTAATGGTATTTTTAATAAATTTTAAGGAAATTTCTGGTTTTTAATAATTTATTATGGGGTTTTGTTGGGGAAAAATGTTAATTTAATTTATTTGATGGATTTAAATTGGTTTTTATGGGGTTTTTTGATGAATTAATGGTTTTTTGAATAAATTTTAAGGAAATTTCTGGTTTTTAATAATTTATTATGGGGTTTTGTTAAGGAAAAATGTTAAATTTAATTTATTTGATGGATTTAATTGGTTTTTATGGGGTTTTTTGATGAATTAATGGTTTTTTTTATAAATTTTAAGGAAACTTCTAGTTTTTAATAATTTATAATGGAGGTTACTATGGAAAAATGTTAAATTTAATTTATTAGTTGGATTTAAATCGGTTAATTATGGGGGATTGTTAAGGAATTATTGTTATTTTTAAGGATTTTAATTAAATTTTAAGGAAACTTCTAGTTTTTAATAATTTATAATGGGGGTTAGTATGGAAAAATGTTAAATTTAATTTATTTGATGGATTTAAATTGGTTTTTATGGGGTTTTTTGATGAAATAATGGTTTTTTTTAATAAATTTTAAGGAAATTTCTGGTTTTTTAATAATTTATTATGGGGTTTTGTTAAGGAAAAATGTTAAATTTAATTTATTTGATGGATTTAAATTGGTTTTTATGGGGTTTTTTGATGAATTAATGGTTTTTTGAATAATTTTAAGGAAATTTCTGGTTTTTAATAATTTATTATGGGGGTTTGTTAAGGAAAAATGTTAAATTTAATTTATTTGATGGATTTAAATTGGTTTTTATGGGGTTTTTTGATGAATTAATGGTTTTTTGAATAATTTTAAGGAAATTTATGGTTTTTAATAAATTATTATGGGGGTTTGTTAAGGAAAAATGTTAAATTTAATTTATTTGATGGATTTAAATGGTTTTTATTGGGTTTTTTTAAGAATTAATGGTTTTTTTTATAAATTTTAAGGAAACTTCTAGTTTTTAATAATTTATAATGGAGGTTACTATGGAAAAATGTTAAATTTAATTTATTAGTTGGATTTAAATCGGTTATTATGGGGGATTGTTAAGGAATTATTGTTATTTTTAAGGATTTTAATTAAATTTTAAGGAAACTTCTAGTTTTTAATAATTTATAATGGGGGTTAGTATGGAAAAATGTTAAATTTAATTTATTTGATGGATTTAAATTGGTTTTTATGGGGTTTTTTGATGAAATAATGGTTTTTTAATAATTTTTTAAAGGAAATTTCTGGTTTTTAATAATTTATTATGGGGTTTTGTTAAGGAAAAATGTTAAATTTAATTTATTTGATGGATTTAAAATTGGTTTTTATGGGGTTTTTTGATGAATTAATGGTTTTTTGAATAAATTTTAAGGAAATTTCTGGTTTTTAATAATTTATTATGGGGTTTTTGTTAAGGAAAAATGTTAAATTTAATTTATTTGATGGATTTAAATTGGTTTTTATGGGGTTTTTTTAAGAATTAATGGTTTTTTTTATAAATTTTAAGGAAACTTCTAGTTTTTTAATAATTTATAATGGAGGTTACTATGGAAAAATGTTAAATTTAATTTATTAGTTGGATTTAAATCGGTTATTATGGGGGATTGTTAAGGAATTATTGTTATTTTAAGGATTTTTATTAAATTTCAAGGAAACTTCTAGTTTTTAATTTATTTATAATGGGGGTTAGTATTGAAAAATGTTAAATTTAATTTATTAGTTGGATTTAAATCGGTTATTATGGGGGATTGTTAAGGAATTATTGTTATTTTTAAGGATTTTAATTAAATTTTAAGGAAACTTCTAGTTTTTAATAATTTATAATGGGGGTTAGTATGGAAAAATGTTAAATTTAATTTATTTGATGGATTTAAATTGGTTTTTATGGGGTTTTTTGATGAAATAATGGTTTTTTTAATAAATTTTAAGGAAATTTCTGTTTTTAATAATTTATTATGGGGTTTTGTTAAGGAAAAATGTTAAATTTAATTTATTTGATGGATTTAAATTGGTTTTATGGGGTTTTTTGATGAATTAATGGTTTTTTGAATAAATTTTAAGGAAATTTCTGGTTTTTAATAATTTATTATGGGGTTTTGTTAAGGGAAAAATGTTAAATTTAATTTATTTGATGGATTTAAATGGTTTTTATGGGGTTTTTGATGAATTAATGGTTTTTTTTATAAATTTTAAGGAAACTTCTAGTTTTTAATAATTTATAATGGAGGTTACTATGGAAAAATGTTAAATTTAATTTATTAGTTGGATTTAAATTGGTTTTTATGGGGTTTTTTTAAGAATTAATGGTTTTTTTTATAAATTTTAAGGAAACTTCTAGTTTTTAATAATTTATAATGGGGGTTAGTATGGAAAAATGTTAAATTTAATTTATTTGATGGATTTAAATTGGTTTTTATGGGGTTTTTTGATGAATTAATGGTATTTTTAATAAATTTTAAGGAAATTTCTGGTTTTTTATAATTTTATTATGGGGTTTTGTTAAGGAAAAATGTTAAATTTAATTTATTTGATGGATTTAAATTGGTTTTTATGGGGTTTTTTAAGAATTAATGGTTTTTTTTATAAATTTTAAGGAAACTTCTAGTTTTTAATAATTTATAATGGGGGTTACTATGGAAAAAATGTTAAATTTAATTTATTAGTTGGATTTAAATCGGTTATTATGGGGGATTGTTAAGGAATTATTGTTATTTAAGGATTTTTATTAAATTTCAAGGAAACTTCTAGTTTTTAATTATTTATAATGGGGGTTAGTATTGAAAAATGTTAAATTTAATTTATTAGTTGGATTTAAATCGGTTATTATGGGGGATTGTTAAGGAATTATTGTTATTTTTAAGGATTTTAATTAAATTTTAAGGAAACTTCTAGTTTTTAATAATTTATAATGGGGGTTAGTATGGAAAAATGTTAAATTTAATTTATTTGATGGATTTAAATTGGTTTTTATGGGGTTTTTTGATGAATTAATGGTTTTTTGAATAAATTTTAAGGAAAATTTCTGGTTTTTAATAATTTATTATGGGGGTTTGTTAAGGAAAAATGTTAAATTTAATTTATTTGATGGATTTAAATTGGTTTTTATGGGGTTTTTTTGATGAATTAATGGTTTTTTGAATAAATTTTAAGGAAATTTCTGGTTTTAATAATTTATTATGGGGTTTTGTTAAGGAAAAATGTTAAATTTAATTTATTTGATGTATTTAAATTGGTTTTTATGGGGTTTTTTTAAGAATTAATGGTTTTTTTTATAAATTTTTAAGGAAACTTCTAGTTTTTAATAATTTATAATGGGGGTTACTATGGAAAAATGTTAAATTTAATTTATTAGTTGGATTTAAATTGGTTTTTATGGGGTTTTTTTTAAGAATTAATGGTTTTTTTTAAAAATTTTAAGGAAACTTCTAGTTTTTAATAATTTATAATGGGGGTTAGTATGGAAAAATGTTAAATTTAATTTATTTGATGGATTTAAATTGGTTTTTATGGGGTTTTTTGATGAATTAATGGTATTTTTAATAAAATTTTAAGGAAATTTCTGGTTTTTTATAATTTATTATGGGGTTTTTGTTGGGGAAAAATGTTAAATTTAATTTATTTGATGGATTTAAATTGGTTTTTTATGGGGTTTTTTTGATGAATTAATGGTTTTTTGAATAAATTTTAAGGAAATTTCTGGTTTTTAATAATTTATTATGGGGTTTTGTTAAGGAAAAATGTTAAATTTAATTTATTTGATGGATTTAAATTGGTTTTTATGGGGTTTTTGTTGATATTAATGGTTTTTTGAATAATTTTAAGGAAATTTATGGTTTTTAATAAATTATTATGGGGGTTTGTTAAGGAAAAATGTTAAATTTAATTTATTTGATGGATTTAAATTGGTTTTTATTGGTTTTTTTAAGAATTAATGGTTTTTTTTATAAATTTTAAGGAAACTTCTAGTTTTTAATAATTTATAATGGGGGTTACTATGGAAAAATGTTAAATTTAATTTATTAGTTGGATTTATATTGGTTTTTAATGGGGTTTTTTTAAGAATTAATGGTTTTTTTTATAAATTTTAAGGAAACTTCTAGTTTTTAATAATTTATAATGGGGGTTACTATGGAAAAATGTTAAATTTAATTTATTAGTTGGATTTAAAATCGGTTATTATGGGGTTTTGTTAAGGAAAAATGTTAAATTTAATTTATTTGATGGATTTAAATTGGTTTTTTATGGGGTTTTTTTAAGAATTAATGGTTTTTTTAATAAATTTTAAGGAAATTTCTGGTTTTTAATAATTTATTATGGGGTTTTGTTAAGGAAAAATGTTAAATTTAATTATTTGATGGATTTAAATTGGTTTTTATGGGGTTTTTTTAAGAATTAATGGTTTTTTTTATAAATTTTAAGGAAACTTCTAGTTTTTAATAATTTATAATGGGGGTTACTATGGAAAAATGTTAAATTTAATTTTTTAGTTGGATTTAAATCGGTTATTATGGGGGATTGTTAAGGAATTATTGTTATTTTTAAGGGATTTTAATTAAATTTTAAGGAAACTTCTAGTTTTTAATTATTTATAATGGGGGTTATTATTGAAAAAAATGTTAAATTTAATTTATTAGTTGGATTTAAATCGGTTATTATGGGGGATTGTTAAGGAATTATTGTTATTTTTAAGGATTTTTATTAAATTTTAAGGAAACTTCTAGTTTTTAATAATTTATAATGGGGGTTAGTATGGAAAAATGTTAAATTTAATTTATTTGATCGATTTAAATTGGTTTTTATGGGGTTTTTTGATGAATTAATGGTATTTTTAATAAATTTTAAGGAAATTTCTGGTTTTTAATAATTTATTATGGGGTTTTGTTGGGGAAAAATGTTAAATTTAATTTATTTGATGGATTTAAATTGGTTTTTATGGGGTTTTTTGATGAATTAATGGTTTTTTGAATAAATTTTAAGGAAATTTCTGGTTTTTAATAATTTATTATGGGGTTTTGTTAAGGAAAAATGTTAAATTTAATTTATTTGATGGATTTAAATTGGTTTTTATGGGGTTTTTTGATGAATTAATGGTTTTTTGAATAATTTTAAGGAAATTTATGGTTTTTAATAAATTATTATGGGGGTTTGTTAAGGAAAAATGTTAAATTTTAATTTATTTGATGGATTTAAATTGGTTTTTATTGGGTTTTTTTAAGAATTAATGGTTTTTTTTATAAATTTTAAGGAAACTTCTAGTTTTTAATAATTTATAATGGAGGTTTACTATGGAAAAATGTTAAATTTAATTTATTAGTTGGATTTAAATCGGTTATTATGGGGGATTGTTAAAGGAATTATTGTTATTTTTAAGGATTTTAATTAAATTTTAAGGAAACTTCTAGTTTTTAATAATTTATAATGGGGGTTAGTATGGAAAAATGTTAAATTTAATTTATTTGATGGATTTAAATTGGTTTTTATGGGGTTTTTTGATGAAATAATGGTTTTTTTAATAAATTTTAAGGAAATTTCTGGTTTTTAATAATTTATTATGGGGTTTTGTTAAGGAAAAACGTTAAATTTAATTATTTGATGGATTTAAATTGGTTTTTATGGGGTTTTTTGATGAATTAATGGTTTTTTGAATAATTTTAAGGAAATTTCTGGTTTTTAATAATTTATTATGGGGGTTTGTTAAGGAAAAATGTTAAATTTAATTTATTTGATGGATTTAAATTGGTTTTTATGGGGTTTTTTTGATGAATTAATGGTTTTTTGAATAATTTTAAGGAAATTTATGGTTTTTAATAAATTATTATGGGGGTTTGTTAAGGAAAAATGTTAAATTTAATTTATTTGATGGATTTAAATTGGTTTTTATTGGGTTTTTTAAGAATTAATGGTTTTTTTTATAAATTTTAAGGAAACTTCTAGTTTTTAATAATTTATAATGGAGGTTACTATGGAAAAATGTTAAATTTAATTTATTAGTTGGATTTAAATCGGTTATTATGGGGGGATTGTTAAGGAATTATTGTTATTTTTAAGGATTTTAATTAAATTTTAAGGAAACTTCTAGTTTTTAAATAATTTATAATGGGGGTTAGTATGGAAAAATGTTAATTTAATTTATTTGATGGATTTTAAATTGGTTTTTATGGGTTTTTTGATGAAATAATGGTTTTTTTTAATAAATTTTAAGGAAATTTCTGGTTTTTAATTATTTATTATGGGGTTTTGTTAAGGAAAAATGTTAAATTTAATTTATTTGATGGATTTTAAATTGGTTTTTATGGGGTTTTTTGATGAATTAATGGTTTTTTTGAATAATTTTTAAGGAAATTTCTGGTTTTTAATAATTTATTATGGGGGTTTGTTAAGGAAAAAATGTTAAATTTAATTTATTTGATGGATTTAAATTGGTTTTTATGGGGTTTTTTGATGAATTAATGGTTTTTTGAATAAATTTTAAGGAAATTTCTGGTTTTTAATAATTTATTATGGGGTTTTGTTAAGGAAAAATGTTAAATTTAATTTATTTGATGTATTTAAATTGGTTTTTATGGGGTTTTTTTTAAGAATTAATGGGTTTTTTTTTATAAATTTTAAGGAAACTTCTAGTTTTTAATAATTTATAATGGGGGTTACTATGGAAAAATGTTAAATTTAATTTATTAGTTGGATTTAAATTGGTTTTTATGGGGTTTTTTAAGAATTAAATGGTTTTTTTTATAAATTTTAAGGAAACTTCTAGTTTTTAATAATTTATAATGGGGGTTAGTATGGAAAAAATGTTAATTTAATTTTATTTGATGGATTTAAATTGGTTTTTATGGGGTTTTTTGATGAATTAATGGTATTTTAATAAATTTTAAGGAAATTTCTGGTTTTTTATAATTTATTATGGGGTTTTGTTAAGGAAAAATGTTAAATTTAATTTATTTGATGGATTTTAAATTGGTTTTTATGGGTTTTTTTAAGAATTAATGGTTTTTTTTATAAATTTTAAGGAAACTTCTAGTTTTTAATAATA
>NW_026869996.1:4802584-4848774 GCF_020882245.1 Rhopalosiphum padi | reverse complement strand
ATTATGGGTTTTGTTAAGGAAAAATGTTAAATTTAATTATTGATGGATTTAAATTGGTTTTTATGGGGTTTTTTGATGAATTAATGGTATTTTTAATAAATTTTAAGGAAATTTCTGGTTTTTAATAATTTAATTATGGGGTTTTGTTAAGGAAAAATGTTAAATTTAATTTATTTGATGGATATAAATTGGTTTTTATGGGGTTTTTTTGATGAAATAATGGTTTTTTTAATAAATTTTAAGGAAATTTCTGGTTTTTAATAATTTATTATGGGGTTTTGTTAAGGAAAAATGTTAAATTTAATTTATGTGATGGATTTAAATTGGTTTTTTATGGGGTTTTTTTGATGAAAAAATGGGTTTTTTAATAAATTTAAGGAAATTTCTGGTTTTTAATAATTTATTATGGGGTTTTGTTAAGGAAAAATGTTAAATTTAATTTATTTGATGGATTTAAATTGTTTTTATGGGTTTTTTGATGAATTAATGGTATTTTTAATAAATTTTAAGGAAATTTCTGGTTTTTAATAATTTATTATGGGGTTTTGTTAAGGAAAAATGTTAAATTTAATTTATTTGATGGAGTTTAAATTGGTTTTTATGGGGTTTTTTTGATGAATTAATGGTTTTTTGATAAATTTTAAGGAATTTATGGTTTTTAATATTTATTATAGGGGTTTGTTAAGGAAAAATGTTAAATTTAATTATTAGTTGGATTTAAATTGGTTATTATGGGGGATTGTTAAGGAATTATTGTTATTTTTAAGGATTTTTATTAAATTTTAAGAAACTTCTAGTTTTTAATAATTTATAATGGGGGTTAGTATGGAAAATGTTAAATTTAATTATTTGATGGATTTAAATTGGTTTTTATGGTGTTTTTTGATGAAAAAATGGTTTTTTTTATAAATTTTAAGGAAACTTCTAGTTTTTAATAATTTATAATGGGGGTTAGTATGGAAAAAATGTTAAACTTAATTATTTGATGGATATAAATTGGTTTTTATGGGGGTTTTTTTGATGAAATAATGGTTTTTTTAATAAATTTTAAGGAAATTTCTGTTTTTAATAATTTATTATGGGGTTTTGTTAAGGAAAAATGTTAAATTTAATTTATTTGATGGATTTAAAATGGTTTTTATGGGGTTATTTGATGAATTAATGGTTTTTTTTATAAATTTTAAGGAAACTTCTAGTTTTTAATAATTATAATGGGGGTTACTATGGAAAAATGTTAAATTTAAATTATTAGATGGATTTAAATCGGTTATTATGGGGGATTGTTAAGGAATTATTGTTATTTTTAAGGATTTTTATTAAATTTTAAGGAACTTCTAGTTTTTAATATTTATAATGGGTGTTACTATGGAAAAATTGTTAAATTTAATTTATTGGTTGGATTTAAATCGGTTATTATGGGGGATTGTTGAGGAAAAATGTTAAATTTAATTATTTGATAGATTAAAATTGGTTTTTATGGGGTTTTTTTGATGAATTAATGTTTTTTTTGAATAATTTTAAGGAAATTTATGGTTTTTAATAAATTATTATGGGGGTTTGTTAAGGAAAAATGTTAAATTTAATTTATTTGATGGATTTAAATTGGTTTTTATGGGGTTTTTTTTAAGAATTAATGGTTTTTTTTTATAAATTTTAAGGAAACTTCTAGTTTTTTAATAATTTATAATGGGGGTTACTATGGAAAAATGTTAAATTTAATTTATTTGATGGATTTAAATGGTTTTAATGGGGTTTTTTTGACGAAATAATGGTTTTTTTAATAAATTTTAAGGAAATTTCTGGTTTTTAATAATTTATTATGGGGTTTTGTTGAGGAAAAAATGTTAAATTTAATTTATTTGATGGATTTAAATTGATTTTTATGGGGTTTTTTGATGAATTAATGGATTTTTGAATAAATTTTAAGGAAGCTTATGGTTTTTAATAATTTATTATGGGGGTTACTATGGAAAAATGTTAAATTTAATTTATTTGATGGATTTAAATTGGTTTTTATGGGGTTTTTTGAAGAAATAATGGTTTTTTTTAATAAATTTTAAGGAAATTTCTGGTTTTTAATAATTTATTATGGGGTTTTGTTGAGGAGAAAATGTTAAATTTAATTTATTTGATAGATTTAAATTGGTTTTTATGGGGTTGTTTTGATGAATTAATGTTTTTTTGAATAATTTTAAGGAAATTTATGGTTTTTAATAAATTATTATGGGGGTTTGTTAAGGAAAAATGTTAAATTTAATTTATTTGATGGATTTAAATTGGTTTTTATGGGGTTTTTTTAAGAATTAATGGTTTTTTTTATAAATTTTAAGGAAACTTCTAGTTTTAATAATTTATAATGGGGGTTACTATGGGAAAAATGTTAAATTTAATTTATTAGTTGGATTTAAATCGGTTATTATGGGGGATTGTTAAGGAATTGTTGTTATTTTTAAGGATTTTTATTAAATTTTAAGGAAACTTCTGGTTTTTAATATTGATTATGGGTTTTGTTAAGGAAAAATGTTAAATTTAATTTATTTGATGGATTTAAATTGGTTTTTATGGGGTTTTTTTAAGAATTAATGGTTTTTTTTATAAATTTTAAGGAAACTTCTAGTTTTTAATAATTTATTATGGGGGTTAGTATGGAAAAATGTTAAATTTAATTTATTTGATGGATATAAATTGGTTTTTATGGGGTTTTTTTGATGAAATAATGGTTTTTTTAATAAATTTTAAGGAAATTTCTGGTTTTTAATAATTTATTATGGGGTTTTGTTAAGGAAAAATGTTAAATTTAATTTATGTGATGGATTTAAATTGGTTTTTTATGGGGTTTTTTGATGAAAAAATGGGGTTTTTTAATAAATTTTAAGGAAATTCTGGTTTTTAATAATTTATTATGGGGTTTTTGTTAAGGAAAAATGTTAAATTTAATTTATTTGATGGATTAAATTGGTTTTTATGGGGTTTTTTGATGATTTAATGGTATTTTTAATAAATTTTAAGGAAATTTCTGGTTTTTAATAATTTATTATGGGGTTTTGTTAAGGAAAAATGTTAAATTTAATTTATTTGCTGGATTTAAATTGGTTTTTATGGGGTTTTTTTAAGAATTAATGGTTTTTTTTTATAAATTTTAAGGAAACTTCTAGTTTTTAATAATTTATAATGGGGGTTAGTATGGAAAAATGTTAAATTTAATTTATTTGATGGATATAAATTGGTTTTTTATGGGGTTTTTTGATGAAATAATGGTTTTTTTTAATAAATTTTAAGGAAATTTCTGGTTTTTAATAATTTATTATGGGGTTTTGTTAAGGAAAAATGTTAAATTTAATTTATTTGATGGATTTAAAATGGTTTTTTATGGGGTTATTTGATGAATTAATGGTTTTTTTATAAATTTTAAGGAAACTTCTAGTTTTTAATAATTTATAATGGGGGTTTACTATGGAAAAATGTTAAATTTAATTTATTAGTTGGATTTTAAATCGGTTATTATGGGGGATTGTTAAGGAATTATTGTTATTTTTAAGGATTTTTATTAAATTTTAAGGAAACTTCTAGTTTTTAATAATTTATAATGGGTGTTACTATGGAAAAATTGTTAAATTTAATTTATTGGTTGGATTTAAATCGGTTATTATGGGGGATTGTTGAGGAAAAATGTTAAATTTAATTTATTTGATAGATTTAAATTGGTTTTTATGGGGTTTTTTGATGAATTAATGTTTTTTTTGAATAATTTTAAGGAAATTTATGGTTTTTAATAAATTATTATGGGGGTTTGTTAAGGAAAAATGTTAAATTTAATTTATTTGATGGATTTTAAATTGGTTTTTATGGGGTTTTTTTAAGAATTAATGGTTTTTTTTATAAATTTTAAGGAAACTTCTAGTTTTTAATAATTTATAATGGGGGTTACTATGGAAAAATGTTAAATTTAATTTATTTGATGGATTTAAATTGGTTTTAATGGGGGTTTTTTGACGAAATAATGGTTTTTTTTAATAAATTTTAAGGAAATTTCTGGTTTTTAATAATTTATTATGGGGTTTTGTTAAGGAAAAATGTTAAATTTAATTTATTTGATGGATTTAAATTGGTTTTTATGGGGTTTTTTGATGAATTAATGGAATTTTGAATAAATTTTAAGGAAGCTTATGGTTTTTAATAATTTATTATGGGGGTTACTATGGAAAAAATGTTAAATTTAATTTATTTGATGGATTTAAATTGGTTTTTATGGGGTTTTTTGAAGAAATAATGGTTTTTTTAATAAATTTTAAGGAAATTTCTGGTTTTTAATAATTTATTATGGGGTTTTGTTGAGGAAAAATGTTAAATTTAATTTATTTGATAAATTTAAATTGGTTTTTATGGGGTTTTTTGATGAATTAATGTTTTTTTGAATAATTTTAAGGAAATTTATGGTTTTTAAATAATTTATAATGGGGGTTACTATGGAAAAATGTTAAATTTAATTTATTAGTTGGATTTAAATCGGTTATTATGGGGGATTGTTAAGGAATTGTTGTTATTTTTAAGGATTTTTATTAAATTTTAAGGAAACTTCTGGTTTTTAATAATTTATTATGGGGTTTTGTTAAGGAAAAATGTTAAATTTAATTTATTTGATGGATTTAAATTGGTTTTTATGGGGTTTTTTGATGAATTAATGGTATTTTTAATAAATTTTAAGGAAATTTCTGGTTTTTAATAATTTATTATGGGGTTTTGTTAAGGAAAAATGTTAAATTTAATTTATTTGATGGATATAAATTGGTTTTTATGGGGTTTTTTTGATGAAATAATGGTTTTTTTAATAAATTTTAAGGAAATTTCTGGTTTTTAATAATTTATTATGGGGTTTTGTTAAGGAAAAATGTTAAATTTAATTTATGTGATGGATTTAAATTGGTTTTTATGGGGTTTTTTGATGAAAAAATGGGTTTTTTAATAAATTTTAAGGAAATTTCTGGTTTTTAATAATTTATTATGGGGTTTTGTTAAGGAAAAATGTTAAATTTAATTTATTTGATGGATTTAAATTGGTTTTTATGGGGTTTTTTGATGAATTAATGGTATTTTTAATAAATTTTAAGGAAATTTCTGGTTTTTAATAATTTATTATGGGGTTTTGTTAAGGAAAAATGTTAAATTTAATTTATTTGATGGATTTTAAATTGGTTTTTATGGGGTTTTTTGATGAATTAATGGTTTTTTGAATAAATTTTAAGGAAATTTATGGTTTTTAATAATTTATTATAGGGGTTTGTTAAGGAAAAATGTTAAATTTAATTTATTAGTTGGATTTAAATTGGTTATTATGGGGGATTGTTAAGGAATTATTGTTATTTTTAAGGATTTTTATTAAATTTTAAGGAAACTTCTAGTTTTTAATAATTTATAATGGGGGTTAGTATGGAAAAATGTTAAATTTAATTTATTTGATGGATTTAAATTGGTTTTTATGGTGTTTTTTGATGAAAAAATGGTTTTTTTTTATAAATTTTAAGGAAACTTCTAGTTTTTAATAATTTATAATGGGGGTTAGTATGGAAAAATGTTAAACTTAATTTATTTGATGGATATAAATTGGTTTTTATGGGGTTTTTTGATGAAATAATGGTTTTTTTTAATAAATTTTAAGGAAATTTCTGGTTTTTAATAATTTATTATGGGGTTTTGTTAAGGAAAAATGTTAAATTTAATTTATTTGATGGATTTAAAATGGTTTTTATGGGGTTATTTGATGAATTAATGGTTTTTTTTATAAATTTTAAGGAAACTTCTAGTTTTTAATAATTTATAATGGGGGTTACTATGGAAAAATGTTAAATTTAAATTATTAGTTGGATTTAAATCGGTTATTATGGGGGATTGTTAAGGAATTATTGTTATTTTTTAAGGATTTTTATTAAATTTTAAGGAAACTTCTAGTTTTTAATAATTTATAATGGGTGTTACTATGGAAAAATTGTTAAATTTAATTTATTGGTTGGATTTAAATCGGTTATTATGGGGGATTGTTGAGGAAAAATGTTAAATTTAATTTATTTGATAGATTAAAATTGGTTTTTATGGGGTTTTTTGATGAATTAATGTTTTTTTGAATAATTTTAAGGAAATTTATGGTTTTTAATAAATTATTATGGGGGTTTGTTAAGGAAAAATGTTAAATTTAATTTATTTGATGGATTTAAATTGGTTTTTATGGGGTTTTTTTAAGAATTAATGGTTTTTTTTTATAAATTTTAAGGAAACTTCTAGTTTTTAATAATTTATAATGGGGGTTACTATGGAAAAATGTTAAATTTAATTTATTTGATGGATTTAAATTGGTTTTAATGGGGTTTTTTGACGAAATAATGGTTTTTTTTAATAAATTTTAAGGAAATTTCTGGTTTTTAATAATTTATTATGGGGTTTTGTTGAGGAAAAATGTTAAATTTAATTTATTTGATGGATTTAAATTGATTTTTATGGGGTTTTTTGATGAATTAATGGATTTTTGAATAAATTTTAAGGAAGCTTATGGTTTTTAATAATTTATTATGGGGGTTACTATGGAAAAATGTTAAATTTAATTTATTTGATGGATTTAAATTGGTTTTTATGGGGTTTTTTGAAGAAATAATGGTTTTTTTTAATAAATTTTAAGGAAATTTCTGGTTTTTAATAATTTATTATGGGGTTTTGTTGAGGAAAAATGTTAAATTTAATTTATTTGATAGATTTAAATTGGTTTTTATGGGGTTTTTTGATGAATTAATGTTTTTTTGAATAATTTTAAGGAAATTTATGGTTTTTAATAAATTATTATGGGGGTTTGTTAAGGAAAAATGTTAAATTTAATTTATTTGATGGATTTAAATTGGTTTTTATGGGGTTTTTTTAAGAATTAATGGTTTTTTTTATAAATTTTAAGGAAACTTCTAGTTTTTAATAATTTATAATGGGGGTTACTATGGAAAAATGTTAAATTTAATTTATTAGTTGGATTTAAATTGGTTATTATGGGGGATTGTTAAGGAATTATTGTTATTTTTAAGGATTTTTATTAAATTTTAAGAAAACTTCTAGTTTTTAATAATTTATAATGGGGGTTAGTATGGAAAAATGTTAAATTTAATTTATTTGATGGATTTAAATTGGTTTTTATGGGGTTTTTTTGATGAATTAATGGTATTTTTTAATAAATTTTAAGGAAATTTCTGGTTTTTAATAATTTATTATGGGGTTTTGTTAAGGAAAAATGTTAAATTTAATTTATTTGATGGATATAAATTGGTTTTTATGGGGTTTTTTGATGAAATAATGGTTTTTTTAATAAATTTTAAGGAAATTTCTGGTTTTTAATAATTTATTATGGGGTTTTGTTAAGGAAAAATGTTAAATTTAATTTATGTGATGGATTTAAATTGGTTTTTATGGGGTTTTTTGATGAAAAAATGGGTTTTTTAATAAATTTTAAGGAAATTTCTGGTTTTTAATAATTTATTATGGGGTTTTGTTAAGGAAAAATGTTAAATTTAATTTATTTGATGGATTTAAATTGGTTTTTATGGGGTTTTTTGATGAATTAATGGTATTTTTAATAAATTTTAAGGAAATTTCTGGTTTTTAATAATTTATTATGGGGTTTTGTTAAGGAAAAATGTTAAATTTAATTTATTTGATGGATTTAAATTGGTTTTTATGGGGTTTTTTGATGAATTAATGGTTTTTTGAATAAATTTTAAGGAAATTTATGGTTTTTAATAATTTATTATAGGGGTTTGTTAAGGAAAAATGTTAAATTTAATTTATTAGTTGGATTTAAATTGGTTATTATGGGGGATTGTTAAGGAATTATTGTTATTTTTAAGGATTTTTATTAAATTTTAAGGAAACTTCTAGTTTTTAATAATTTATAATGGGGGTTAGTATGGAAAAATGTTAAATTTAATTTATTTGATGGATTTAAATTGGTTTTTATGGTGTTTTTTGATGAAAAAAATGGTTTTTTTTAATAAATTTTAAGGAAATTTCTGGTTTTTAATAATTTATTATGGGGTTTTTGTTAAGGAAAAATGTTAAATTTAATTTATTTGATGGATTTAAATTGGTTTTTATGGGGTTTTTTGATGAATTAATGGTATTTTTAATAAATTTTAAGGAAATTTCTGGTTTTTAATAATTTATTATGGGGTTTTGTTCAGGAAAAATGTTAAATTTAATTTATTTGATGGATTTAAATCGGTTATTATGGGGTTTTTTGATGAATTAATGGTTTTTTGAATAAATTTTAAGGAAATTTATGGTTTTTAATAATTTTTAATGGGGGTTACTATGGAAAAATGTTAAATTTAATTTATTAGTTGGATTTAAATCGGTTATTATGGGGGATTGTTAAGGAATTATTGTTATTTTTAAGGATTTTTATTAAATTTTAAGGAAATTTCTAGTTTTTAATAATTTATAATGGGGGTTACTATGGAAAAATGTTAAATTTAATTTATTTGATGGATTTAAATTGGTTTTTTATGGGGTTTTTTGATGAAATAATGGTTTTTTTTAATAAATTTTAAGGAAATTTCTGGTTTTTAATAATTTATTATGGGGTTTTGTTGAGGAAAAATGTTAAATTTAATTTATTTGATGGATTTAAATTGGTTTTTATGGGGTTTTTTTGATGAATTAATGGTTTTTTGAATAAATTTTAAGGAAACTTCTAGTTTTTAATAATTTATAATGGGGGTTACTATGGAAAAATGTTAAATTTAATTTATTTGATGGATTTAAATCGGTTATTATGGGGTTTTTTGATGAATTAATGGTTTTTTGAATAAATTTTAAGGAAATTTATGGTTTTTAATAATTTTTAATGGGGGTTACTATGGAAAAAATGTTAAATTTAATTTATTAGTTGGATTTAAATCGGTTATTATGGGGGATTGTTAAGGAATTATTGTTATTTTTAAGGATTTTTATTAAATTTTAAGGAAATTTCTAGTTTTTAATAATTTATAATGGGGGTTACTATGGAAAAATGTTAAATTTAATTTATTTGATGGATTTAAATTGGTTTTTATGGGGTTTTTTGATGAAATAATGGTTTTTTTTAATAAATTTTAAGGAAATTTCTGGTTTTTAATAATTTATTATGGGGTTTTGTTGAGGAAAAATGTTAAATTTAATTTATTTGATGGATTTAAATTGGTTTTTATGGGGTTTTTTGATGAATTAATGGTTTTTTGAATAAATTTTAAGGAAACTTCTAGTTTTTAATAATTTATAATGGGGGTTACTATGGAAAAAATGTTAAATTTAATTTATTAGTTGGATTTTAATCGGTTATTATGGGGGATTGTTAAGGAATTATTGTTATTTTTAAGGATTTTTATTAAATTTTAAGGAAACTTCTGGTTTTTAATAATTTTTAATGGGGGTTACTATGGAAAAATGTTAAATTTAATTTATTAGTTGGATTTAAATCGGTTATTATAGGGGATTGTTAAGGAATTATTGTTATTTTTAAGGATTTTTATTAAATTTTAAGGAAATTTCTAGTTTTTAATAATTTATAATGGGGGTTAGTATGGAAAAATGTTAAATTTAATTTATTTGATGGATTTAAATTGGTTTTTATGGGGTTTTTTTGATGAAATAATGGTTTTTTTAATAAATTTTAAAGAAATTTCTGTTTTTTAATAATTTATTATGGGGTTTTGTTAAGGTAAAATGTTAAATTTAATTTATTTGATGGATTTAAATTGGTTTTTATGGGGTTTTTTTAAGAATTAACGTTTTTTTTTTATAAATTTTAAGGAAACTTCTAGTTTTTAATAATTTATAATGGGGGTTACTATGGAAAAATGTTAAATTTAATTTATTAGTTGGATTTAAATCGGTTATTATGGGGGATTGTTAAGAAATTATTGTTATTTTTAAGGATTTTTATTAAATTTTAAGGAAACTTCTAGTTTTTAATAATTTATAATGGGGGTTACTATGGAAAAATGTTAAATTTAATTTATTTGATGGATTTAAATCGGTTATTATGGGGTTTTTTGATGAATTAATGGTTTTTTTGAATAAATTTTAAGGAAATTTATGGTTTTTAATAATTTTTAATGGGGGTTACTATGGAAAAATGTTAAATTTAATTTATTAGTTGGATTTAAATCGGTTATTATGGGGGATTGTTAAGGAATTATTGTTATTTTTAAGGATTTTTATTAAATTTTAAGGAAATTTCTAGTTTTTAATAATTTATAATGGGGGTTACTATGGAAAAATGTTAAATTTAATTTATTTGATGGATTTAAATTGGTTTTTATGGGGTTTTTTTGATGAAATAATGGTTTTTTTAATAAATTTTAAGGAAATTTCTGGTTTTTAATAATTTATTATGGGGTTTTGTTGAGGAAAAATGTTAAATTTAATTTATTTGATGGATTTAAATTGGTTTTTATGGGGTTTTTTTGATGAATTAATGGTTTTTTGAATAAATTTTAAGGAAACTTCTAGTTTTTAATAATTTATAATGGGGGTTACTATGGAAAAATGTTAAATTTAATTTATTTGATGGATTTAAATCGGTTATTATGGGGTTTTTTGATGAATTAATGGTTTTTTGAATAAATTTTAAGGAAATTTATGGTTTTTAATAATTTTTAATGGGGGGTTACTATGGAAAAATGTTAAATTTAATTTATTAGTTGGATTTAAATCGGTTATTATGGGGGATTGTTAAGGAATTATTGTTATTTTTAAGGATTTTTATTAAATTTTAAGGAAATTTCTAGTTTTTAATAATTTATAATGGGGGGTTACTATGGAAAAATGTTAAATTTAATTTATTTGATGGATTTAAATTGGTTTTTATGGGGGTTTTTTGATGAAATAATGGTTTTTTTTAATAAATTTTAAGGAAATTTCTGGTTTTTAATAATTTATTATGGGGTTTTGTTGAGGAAAAAATGTTAAATTTAATTTATTTGATGGATTTAAATTGGTTTTTATGGGGTTTTTTGATGAATTAATGGTTTTTTTGAATAAATTTTAAGGAAACTTCTAGTTTTTAATAATTTATAATGGGGGTTACTATGGAAAAATGTTAAATTTAATTTATTTGATGGATTTAAATCGGTTATTATGGGGTTTTTTGATGAATTAATGGTTTTTTGAATAAATTTTAAGGAAATTTATGGTTTTTAATAATTTTTAATGGGGGTTACTATGGAAAAATGTTAAATTTAATTTATTAGTTGGATTTAAATCGGTTATTATGGGGGATTGTTAAGGAATTATTGTTATTTTTAAGGATTTTTATTAAATTTTAAGGAAATTTCTAGTTTTTAATAATTTATAATGGGGGGTTACTATGGAAAAATGTTAAATTTAATTTATTTGATGGATTTAAATTGGTTTTTATGGGGTTTTTTTGATGATATAATGGTTTTTTTTAATAAATTTTAAGGAAATTTCTGGTTTTTAATAATTTATTATGGGGTTTTGTTGAGGAAAAATGTTAAATTTAATTTATTTGATGGATTTAAATTGGTTTTTATGGGGTTTTTTGATGAATTAATGGTTTTTTGAATAAATTTTAAGGAAACTTCTAGTTTTTAATAATTTATAATGGGGGTTACTATGGAAAAATGTTAAATTTAATTTATTAGTTGGATTTTAATCGGTTATTATGGGGGATTGTTAAGGAATTATTGTTATTTTTAAGGATTTTTATTAAATTTTAAGGAAACTTCTGGTTTTTAATAATTTTTAATGGGGGTTACTATGGAAAAATGTTAAATTTAATTTATTAGTTGGATTTAAATCGGTTATTATAGGGGATTGTTAAGGAATTATTGTTATTTTTAAGGATTTTTATTAAATTTTAAGGAAATTTCTAGTTTTTTAATAATTTATAATGGGGGTTAGTATGGAAAAATGTTAAATTTAATTTATTTGATGGATTTAAATTGGTTTTTATGGGGTTTTTTTGATGAAATAATGGTTTTTTTAATAAATTTTAAAGAAATTTCTGTTTTTTAATAATTTATTATGGGGTTTTGTTAAGGAAAAATGTTAAATTTAATTTATTTGATGGATTTAAATTGGTTTTTATGGGGTTTTTTAAAGAATTAAAGGTTTTTTTTTAAAAATTTTAAGGAAACTTCTAGTTTTTAATAATTTATAATGGGGGTTACTATGGAAAAATGTTAAATTTAATTTATTTGATGGATTTAAATCGGTTATTATGGGGTTTTTTGATGAATTAATGGTTTTTTTGAATAAATTTTAAGGAAATTTATGGTTTTTAATAATTTTTAATGGGGGTTACTATGGAAAAATGTTAAATTTAATTTATTAGTTGGATTTAAATCGGTTATTATGGGGGATTGTTAAGGAATTATTGTTATTTTTAAGGATTTTTATTAAATTTTAAGGAAATTTCTAGTTTTTAATAATTTATAATGGGGGTTACTATGGAAAAATGTTAAATTTAATTTATTTGATGGATTTAAATTGGTTTTTATGGGGTTTTTTGATGAAATAATGGTTTTTTTAATAAATTTTAAGGAAATTTCTGGTTTTTAATAATTTATTATGGGGGTTACTATGGAAAAATGTTAAATTTAATTTATTAGTTGGATTTTAATCGGTTATTATGGGGGATTGTTAAGGAATTATTGTTATTTTTAAGGATTTTTATTAAATTTTAAGGAAACTTCTGGTTTTTAATAATTTTTAATGGGGGTTACTATGGAAGAAATGTTAAATTTAATTTATTAGTTGGATTTAAATCGGTTATTATAGGGGATTGTTAAGGAATTATTGTTATTTTTAAGGATTTTTATTAAATTTTAAGGAAATTTCTAGTTTTTAATAATTTATAATGGGGGTTAGTATGGAAAAATGTTAAATTTAATTTATTTGATGGATTTAAATTGGTTTTTATGGGGTTTTTTTGATGAAATAATGGTTTTTTTTAATAAATTTTAAAGAAATTTCTGTTTTTTAATAATTTATTATGGGGTTTTGTTAAGGAAAAATGTTAAATTTAATTTATTTGATGGATTTAAATTGGTTTTTATGGGGTTTTTTAAAGAATTAAAGGTTTTTTTTTAAAAATTTTAAGGAAACTTCTAGTTTTTAATAATTTATAATGGGGGTTACTATGGAAAAATGTTAAATTTAATTTATTTGATGGATTTAAATCGGTTATTATGGGGTTTTTTGATGAATTAATGGTTTTTTGAATAAATTTTAAGGAAATTTATGGTTTTTAATAATTTTTAATGGGGGTTACTATGGAAAAATGTTAAATTTAATTTATTAGTTGGATTTAAATCGGTTATTATGGGGGATTGTTAAGAAATTATTGTTATTTTTAAGGATTTTTATTAAATTTTAAGGAAACTTCTAGTTTTTAATAATTTATAAAGTGGGTTAGTATGGAAAAATGTTAAATTTAATTTATTTGATGGATTTAAATTGGTTTTTATGGGTTTTTTTTGATGAAATAATGGTTTTTTTAATAAATTTTAAAGAAATTTCTGTTTTTTAATAATTTATTATGGGGTTTTGTTAAGGAAAAATGTTAAATTTAATTTATTTGATGGATTTAAATTGGTTTTTATGGGGTTTTTTAAAGAATTAAAGGTTTTTTTTTATAAATTTTAAGGAAACTTCTAGTTTTTAATAATTTATAATGGGGGTTACTATGGAAAAATGTTAAATTTAATTTATTAGTTGGATTTTAATCGGTTATTATGGGGGATTGTTAAGGAATTATTGTTATTTTTAAGGATTTTTATTAAATTTTAAGGAAACTTCTGGTTTTTAATAATTTTTAATGGGGGTTACTATGGAAAAATGTTAAATTTAATTTATTAGTTGGATTTAAATCGGTTATTATAGGGGATTGTTAAGGAATTATTGTTATTTTTAAGGATTTTTATTAAATTTTAAGGAAATTTCTAGTTTTTAATAATTTATAATGGGGTGTTACTATGGAAAAATGTTAAATTTAATTTATTAGTTGGATTTAAATCGGTTATTATGGGGGATTGTTAAGGAATTATTGTTATTTTTAAGGATTTTTATTAAATTTTAAGGAAACTTCTAGTTTTTAATAATTTTTAATGGGGGTTAGTATGGAAAAATGTTAAATTTAATTTATTTGATGGATTAAAATTGGTTTATATGGGGTTTTTGATGAAAAAATGGTTTTTTTTTAAAATTTTAAGGAAATTTCTGGTTTTTAATAATTTATTATGGGGTTTTGTTAAGGAAAAATGTTAAATTTAATTTATTTGATGGATTTAAATTGGTTTTTATGGGTTTTTTTTGATGAATTAATGGTTTTTTTGAATAAATTTTAAGGAAATTTCTGGTTTTTAATAATTTATTATGGGGGTTAGTATAGAAAAATGTTAAATTTAATTTATTTGATGGATTTAAATCGGTTATTATGGGGTTTTTTGATGAATTAATGGTTTATTTAATAAATTTTAAGGAAATTTCTGGTTTTTAATAATTTTTAATGGGGGTTTGTAAAGGAAAAATGTTAAATTTAATTTATTTGATGGATTTAAATTGGTTTTTTATGGGGTTTTTTGATGAATTAATGGTATTTTTAATAAATTTTAAGGAAATTTCTGGTTTATAATAATTTATTATGAGGTTTTGTTAAGGGAAAATGTTAAATTTAATTTATTTGATGGATTTAAATTGGTTTTTATGGGGTTTTTTTAAGAATTAACGTTTTTTTTTTATAAATTTTAAGGAAACTTCTAGTTTTTAATAATTTATAATGGGGGTTACTATGGAAAAATGTTAAATTTAATTTATTAGTTGGATTTAAATCGGTTATTATGGGGGATTGTTTAGGAATTATTGTTATTTTTAAGGATTTTTATTAAATTTTAAGGAAACTTCTGGTTTTTAATAATTTTTAATGGGGGTTACTATGGAAAAATGTTAAATTTAATTTATTAGTTGGATTTAAATTGGTTTTTATGGGGTTTTTTGATGAAATAATGGTTTTTTTTAATAAATTTTAAAGAAATTTCTGTTTTTTAATAATTTATTATGGGGTTTTGTTAAGGAAAAATGTTAAATTTAATTTATTTGATGGATTTAAATTGGTTTTTATGGGGTTTTTTAAAGAATTAAAGGTTTTTTTTTATAAATTTTAAGGAAACTTCTAGTTTTTAATAATTTATAATGGGGGTTACTATGGAAAAATGTTAAATTTAATTTATTTGATGGATTTAAATCGGTTATTATGGGGTTTTTTGATGAATTAATGGTTTTTTGAATAAATTTTAAGGAAATTTATGGTTTTTAATAATTTTTAATGGGGGGTTACTATGGAAAAATGTTAAATTTAATTTATTAGTTGGATTTAAATCGGTTATTATGGGGGATTGTTAAGGAATTATTGTTATTTTTAAGGATTTTTATTAAATTTTAAGGAAATTTCTAGTTTTTAATAATTTATAATGGGGGTTACTATGGAAAAATGTTAAATTTAATTTATTTGATGGATTTAAATTGGTTTTTATGGGGTTTTTTGATGAAATAATGGTTTTTTTTAATAAATTTTAAGGAAATTTCTGGTTTTTAATAATTTATTATGGGGTTTTGTTGAGGAAAAATGTTAAATTTAATTTATTTGATGGATTTAAATTGGTTTTTATGGGGTTTTTTGATGAATTAATGGTTTTTTGAATAAATTTTAAGGAAACTTCTAGTTTTTAATAATTTATAATGGGGGTTACTATGGAAAAATGTTAAATTTAATTTATTTGATGGATTTAAATCGGTTATTATGGGGTTTTTTGATGAATTAATGGTTTTTTGAATAAATTTTAAGGAAATTTATGGTTTTTAATAATTTTTAATGGGGGTTACTATGGAAAAATGTTAAATTTAATTTATTAGTTGGATTTAAATCGGTTATTATGGGGGATTGTTAAGGAATTATTGTTATTTTTAAGGATTTTTATTAAATTTTAAGGAAATTTCTAGTTTTTAATAATTTATAATGGGGGTTACTATGGAAAAATGTTAAATTTAATTTATTTGATGGATTTAAATTGGTTTTTATGGGGTTTTTTGATGAAATAATGGTTTTTTTAATAAATTTTAAGGAAATTTCTGGTTTTTAATAATTTATTATGGGGTTTTGTTGAGGAAAAATGTTAAATTTAATTTATTTGATGGATTTAAATTGGTTTTTATGGGGTTTTTTGATGAATTAATGGTTTTTTGAATAAATTTTAAGGAAACTTCTAGTTTTTAATAATTTATAATGGGGGTTACTATGGAAAAATGTTAAATTTAATTTATTAGTTGGATTTTAATCGGTTATTATGGGGGATTGTTAAGGAATTATTGTTATTTTTAAGGATTTTTATTAAATTTTAAGGAAACTTCTGGTTTTTAATAATTTTTAATGGGGGTTACTATGGAAAAATGTTAAATTTAATTTATTAGTTGGATTTAAATCGGTTATTATAGGGGATTGTTAAGGAATTATTGTTATTTTTAAGGATTTTTATTAAATTTTAAGGAAATTTCTAGTTTTTAATAATTTATAATGGGGGTTAGTATGGAAAAATGTTAAATTTAATTTATTTGATGGATTTAAATTGGTTTTTATGGGGTTTTTTGATGAAATAATGGTTTTTTTAATAAATTTTAAAGAAATTTCTGTTTTTTAATAATTTATTATGGGGTTTTGTTAAGGAAAAATGTTAAATTTAATTTATTTGATGGATTTAAATTGGTTTTTATGGGGTTTTTTAAAGAATTAAAGGTTTTTTTTATAAATTTTAAGGAAACTTCTAGTTTTTAATAATTTATAATGGGGGTTACTATGGAAAAATGTTAAATTTAATTTATTTGATGGATTTAAATCGGTTATTATGGGGTTTTTTGATGAATTAAAGGTTTTTTTTTATAAATTTTAAGGAAACTTCTAGTTTTTAATAATTTATAATGGGGGTTACTATGGAAAAATGTTAAATTTAATTTATTAGTTGGATTTAAATCGGTTATTATGGGGGATTGTTAAGGAATTATTGTTATTTTTAAGGATTTTTATTAAATTTTAAGGAAACTTCTAGTTTTTAATAATTTATAATGGGGGTTAGTATGGAAAAATGTTAAATTTAATTTATTTGATGGATTTAAATTGGTTTTTATGGGGTTTTTTGATGAAATAATGGTTTTTTTAATAAATTTTAAGGAAATTTCTGGTTTTTAATAATTTATTATGGGGGTTTGTTAAGGAAAAATGTTAAATTTAATTTATTTGATGGATTTAAATTGGTTTTTATGGAGGATTGTTAAGGAATTATTGTTATTTTTAATAAATTTTAAGGAAATTTCTGGTTTTTAATAATTTAGTAAGGTGTTTTGTTAAGGAAAAATGTTAAATTTAATTTATTAGTTGGATTTAAATCGGTTATTATGGGGGATTGTTAAGGAATTATTGTTATTTTTAAGGATTTTTATTAATTTTTAAGGAAACTTCTAGTTTTTAATAATTTATAATGGGGGTTAGTATGGAAAAATTGTTAAATTTAATTTATTGGTTGGATTTAAATCGGTTATTATGGGGGATTGTTAAGGAATTATTGTTATTTTTAAGGATTTTTATTAAATTTTAAGGAAACTTCTAGTTTTTAATAATTTATAATGGGGGTTAGTATGGAAAAATGTTAAATTTAATTTATTAGTTGGATTTAAATCGGTTATTATGGGGGATTGTTAAGGAATTATTGTTATTTTTAAGGATTTTTATTAAATTTTAAGGAAACTTCTAGTTTTTAATAATTTATAATGGGGGTTAGTATGGAAAAATGTTAAATTTAATTTATTTGATGGATTTAAATTGGTTTTTATGGGGTTTTTTGACGAAATAATGGTTTTTTTAATAAATTTTAAGGAAATTTCTGGTTTTTAATAATTTATTATGGGGGTTTGTTAAGGAAAAATGTTAAATTTAATTTATTAGTTGGATTTAAATCGGTTTTTATGGGGTTTTTTTGATGAATTAATGGTTTTTTTGAATAAATTTTAAGGAAATTTCTGGTTTTTAATAATTTATTATGGGGGTTAGTATAGAAAAATGTTAAATTTAATTTATTTGATGGATTTAAATCGGTTATTATGGGGTTTTTTGATGAATTAATGGTTTATTTAATAAATTTTAAGGAAATTTCTGGTTTTTAATAATTTTTAATGGGGGTTTGTTAAGGAAAAATGTTAAATTTAATTTATTTGATGGATTTAAATTGGTTTTTATGGGGTTTTTTGATGAATTAATGGTATTTTTAATAAATTTTAAGGAAATTTCTGGTTTTTAATAATTTATTATGGGGTTTTGTTAAGGTAAAATGTTAAATTTAATTTATTTGATGGATTTAAATTGGTTTTTATGGGGTTTTTTTAAGAATTAACGTTTTTTTTTATAAATTTTAAGGAAACTTCTAGTTTTTAATAATTTATAATGGGGGTTACTATGGAAAAATGTTAAATTTAATTTATTAGTTGGATTTAAATCGGTTATTATGGGGGATTGTTTAGGAATTATTGTTATTTTTAAGGATTTTTATTAAATTTTAAGGAAACTTCTGGTTTTTAATAATTTTTAATGGGGGTTACTATGGAAAAATGTTAAATTTAATTTATTAGTTGGATTTAAATTGGTTTTTATGGGGTTTTTTGATGAAATAATGGTTTTTTTAATAAATTTTAAAGAAATTTCTGTTTTTTAATAATTTATTATGGGGTTTTGTTAAGGAAAAATGTTAAATTTAATTTATTTGATGGATTTAAATTGGTTTTTATGGGGTTTTTTAAAGAATTAAAGGTTTTTTTTTATAAATTTTAAGGAAACTTCTAGTTTTTAATAATTTATAATGGGGGTTACTATGGAAAAATGTTAAATTTAATTTATTTGATGGATTTAAATCGGTTATTATGGGGTTTTTTGATGAATTAATGGTTTTTTGAATAAATTTTAAGGAAATTTATGGTTTTTAATAATTTTTAATGGGGGTTACTATGGAAAAATGTTAAATTTAATTTATTAGTTGGATTTAAATCGGTTATTATGGGGGATTGTTAAGGAATTATTGTTATTTTTAAGGATTTTTATTAAATTTTAAGGAAATTTCTAGTTTTTAATAATTTATAATGGGGGTTACTATGGAAAAATGTTAAATTTAATTTATTTGATGGATTTAAATTGGTTTTTATGGGGTTTTTTGATGAAATAATGGTTTTTTTAATAAATTTTAAGGAAATTTCTGGTTTTTAATAATTTATTATGGGGTTTTGTTGAGGAAAAATGTTAAATTTAATTTATTTGATGGATTTAAATTGGTTTTTATGGGGTTTTTTGATGAATTAATGGTTTTTTTGAATAAATTTTAAGGAAACTTCTAGTTTTTAATAATTTATAATGGGGGTTACTATGGAAAAATGTTAAATTTAATTTATTTGATGGATTTAAATCGGTTATTATGGGGTTTTTTGATGAATTAATGGTTTTTTGAATAAATTTTAAGGAAATTTATGGTTTTTAATAATTTTTAATGGGGGTTACTATGGAAAAATGTTAAATTTAATTTATTAGTTGGATTTAAATCGGTTATTATGGGGGATTGTTAAGGAATTATTGTTATTTTTAAGGATTTTTATTAAATTTTAAGGAAATTTCTAGTTTTTAATAATTTATAATGGGGGTTACTATGGAAAAATGTTAAATTTAATTTATTTGATGGATTTAAATTGGTTTTTATGGGGTTTTTTGATGAAATAATGGTTTTTTTAATAAATTTTAAGGAAATTTCTGGTTTTTAATAATTTATTATGGGGTTTTGTTGAGGAAAAATGTTAAATTTAATTTATTTGATGGATTTAAATTGGTTTTTATGGGGTTTTTTGATGAATTAATGGTTTTTTGAATAAATTTTAAGGAAACTTCTAGTTTTTAATAATTTATAATGGGGGTTACTATGGAAAAATGTTAAATTTAATTTATTAGTTGGATTTTAATCGGTTATTATGGGGGATTGTTAAGGAATTATTGTTATTTTTAAGGATTTTTATTAAATTTTAAGGAAACTTCTGGTTTTTAATAATTTTTAATGGGGGTTACTATGGAAAAATGTTAAATTTAATTTATTAGTTGGATTTAAATCGGTTATTATAGGGGATTGTTAAGGAATTATTGTTATTTTTAAGGATTTTTATTAAATTTTAAGGAAATTTCTAGTTTTTAATAATTTATAATGGGGGTTAGTATGGAAAAATGTTAAATTTAATTTATTTGATGGATTTAAATTGGTTTTTATGGGGTTTTTTGATGAAATAATGGTTTTTTTTAATAAATTTTAAAGAAATTTCTGTTTTTTAATAATTTATTATGGGGTTTTGTTAAGGAAAAATGTTAAATTTAATTTATTTGATGGATTTAAATTGGTTTTTATGGGGTTTTTTAAAGAATTAAAGGTTTTTTTTATAAATTTTAAGGAAACTTCTAGTTTTTAATAATTTATAATGGGGGGTTACTATGGAAAAATGTTAAATTTAATTTATTTGATGGATTTAAATCGGTTATTATGGGGTTTTTTGATGAATTAAAGGTTTTTTTTTATAAATTTTAAGGAAACTTCTAGTTTTTAATAATTTATAATGGGGGTTACTATGGAAAAATGTTAAATTTAATTTATTAGTTGGATTTAAATCGGTTATTATGGGGGATTGTTAAGGAATTATTGTTATTTTTAAGGATTTTTATTAAATTTTAAGGAAACTTCTAGTTTTTAATAATTTATAATGGGGGTTAGTATGGAAAAATGTTAAATTTAATTTATTTGATGGATTTAAATTGGTTTTTATGGGGTTTTTTGATGAAATAATGGTTTTTTTAATAAATTTTAAGGAAATTTCTGGTTTTTAATAATTTATTATGGGGGTTTGTTAAGGAAAAATGTTAAATTTAATTTATTTGATGGATTTAAATTGGTTTTTATGGAGGATTGTTAAGGAATTATTGTTATTTTTAATAAATTTTAAGGAAATTTCTGGTTTTTAATAATTTAGTAAGGTGTTTTGTTAAGGAAAAATGTTAAATTTAATTTATTAGTTGGATTTAAATCGGTTATTATGGGGGATTGTTAAGGAATTATTGTTATTTTTAAGGATTTTTATTAATTTTTAAGGAAACTTCTAGTTTTTAATAATTTATAATGGGGGTTAGTATGGAAAAATTGTTAAATTTAATTTATTGGTTGGATTTAAATCGGTTATTATGGGGGATTGTTAAGGAATTATTGTTATTTTTAAGGATTTTTATTAAATTTTAAGGAAACTTCTAGTTTTTAATAATTTATAATGGGGGTTAGTATGGAAAAATGTTAAATTTAATTTATTAGTTGGATTTAAATCGGTTATTATGGGGGATTGTTAAGGAATTATTGTTATTTTTAAGGATTTTTATTAAATTTTAAGGAAACTTCTAGTTTTTAATAATTTATAATGGGGGTTAGTATGGAAAAATGTTAAATTTAATTTATTTGATGGATTTAAATTGGTTTTTATGGGGTTTTTTGACGAAATAATGGTTTTTTTAATAAATTTTAAGGAAATTTCTGGTTTTTAATAATTTATTATGGGGGTTTGTTAAGGAAAAATGTTAAATTTAATTTATTAGTTGGATTTAAATCGGTTTTTATGGGGTTTTTTGATGAATTAATGGTTTTTTGAATAAATTTTAAGGAAATTTCTGGTTTTTAATAATTTATTATGGGGGTTAGTATAGAAAAATGTTAAATTTAATTTATTTGATGGATTTAAATCGGTTATTATGGGGTTTTTTGATGAATTAATGGTTTATTTAATAAATTTTAAGGAAATTTCTGGTTTTTAATAATTTTTAATGGGGGTTTGTTAAGGAAAAATGTTAAATTTAATTTATTTGATGGATTTAAATTGGTTTTTATGGGGTTTTTTGATGAATTAATGGTATTTTTAATAAATTTTAAGGAAATTTCTGGTTTTTAATAATTTATTATGGGGTTTTGTTAAGGTAAAATGTTAAATTTAATTTATTTGATGGATTTAAATTGGTTTTTATGGGGTTTTTTTTAAGAATTAACGTTTTTTTTTTATAAATTTTAAGGAAACTTCTAGTTTTTAATAATTTATAATGGGGGTTACTATGGAAAAATGTTAAATTTAATTTATTAGTTGGATTTAAATCGGTTATTATGGGGGATTGTTAAGAAATTATTGTTATTTTTAAGGATTTTTATTAAATTTTAAGGAAACTTCTAGTTTTTAATAATTTATAATGGGGGTTACTATGGAAAAATGTTAAATTTAATTTATTTGATGGATTTAAATCGGTTATTATGGGGTTTTTTGATGAATTAATGGTTTTTTGAATAAATTTTAAGGAAATTTATGGTTTTTAATAATTTTTAATGGGGGGTTACTATGGAAAAATGTTAAATTTAATTTATTAGTTGGATTTAAATCGGTTATTATGGGGGATTGTTAAGGAATTATTGTTATTTTTAAGGATTTTTATTAAATTTTAAGGAAATTTCTAGTTTTTAATAATTTATAATGGGGGTTACTATGGAAAAATGTTAAATTTAATTTATTTGATGGATTTAAATTGGTTTTTATGGGGTTTTTTGATGAAATAATGGTTTTTTTAATAAATTTTAAGGAAATTTCTGGTTTTTAATAATTTATTATGGGGTTTTGTTGAGGAAAAATGTTAAATTTAATTTATTTGATGGATTTAAATTGGTTTTTATGGGGTTTTTTGATGAATTAATGGTTTTTTGAATAAATTTTAAGGAAACTTCTAGTTTTTAATAATTTATAATGGGGGTTACTATGGAAAAATGTTAAATTTAATTTATTAGTTGGATTTTAATCGGTTATTATGGGGGATTGTTAAGGAATTATTGTTATTTTTAAGGATTTTTATTAAATTTTAAGGAAACTTCTGGTTTTTAATAATTTTTAATGGGGGTTACTATGGAAAAATGTTAAATTTAATTTATTAGTTGGATTTAAATCGGTTATTATAGGGGATTGTTAAGGAATTATTGTTATTTTTAAGGATTTTTATTAAATTTTAAGGAAATTTCTAGTTTTTAATAATTTATAATGGGGGTTAGTATGGAAAAATGTTAAATTTAATTTATTTGATGGATTTAAATTGGTTTTTATGGGGTTTTTTGATGAAATAATGGTTTTTTTAATAAATTTTAAAGAAATTTCTGTTTTTTAATAATTTATTATGGGGTTTTGTTAAGGAAAAATGTTAAATTTAATTTATTTGATGGATTTAAATTGGTTTTTATGGGGTTTTTTAAAGAATTAAAGGTTTTTTTTATAAATTTTAAGGAAACTTCTAGTTTTTAATAATTTATAATGGGGGTTACTATGGAAAAATGTTAAATTTAATTTATTTGATGGATTTAAATCGGTTATTATGGGGTTTTTTTGATGAATTAATGGTTTTTTGAATAAATTTTAAGGAAATTTATGGTTTTTAATAATTTTTAATGGGGGTTACTATGGAAAAATGTTAAATTTAATTTATTAGTTGGATTTAAATCGGTTATTATGGGGGATTGTTAAGGAATTATTGTTATTTTTAAGGATTTTTATTAAATTTTAAGGAAATTTCTAGTTTTTAATAATTTATAATGGGGGTTACTATGGAAAAATGTTAAATTTAATTTATTTGATGGATTTAAATTGGTTTTTATGGGGTTTTTTGATGAAATAATGGTTTTTTTTAATAAATTTTAAGGAAATTTCTGGTTTTTAATAATTTATTATGGGGTTTTGTTGAGGAAAAATGTTAAATTTAATTTATTTGATGGATTTAAATTGGTTTTTATGGGGTTTTTTGATGAATTAATGGTTTTTTGAATAAATTTTAAGGAAACTTCTAGTTTTTAATAATTTATAATGGGGGTTACTATGGAAAAATGTTAAATTTAATTTATTTGATGGATTTAAATCGGTTATTATGGGGTTTTTTGATGAATTAATGGTTTTTTGAATAAATTTTAAGGAAATTTATGGTTTTTAATAATTTTTAATGGGGGTTACTATGGAAAAATGTTAAATTTAATTTATTAGTTGGATTTAAATCGGTTATTATGGGGGATTGTTAAGGAATTATTGTTATTTTTAAGGATTTTTATTAAATTTTAAGGAAATTTCTAGTTTTTAATAATTTATAATGGGGGTTACTATGGAAAAATGTTAAATTTAATTTATTTGATGGATTTAAATTGGTTTTTATGGGGTTTTTTGATGAAAAAATGGTTTTTTTAATAAATTTTAAGGAAATTTCAGGTTTTTAATAATTTATTATGGGGTTTTGTTAAGGAAAAATGTTAAATTTAATTTATTTGATGGATTTAAATCGGTTATTATGGGGTTTTTTGATGAATTAATGGTTTTTTGAATAAATTTTAAGGAAATTTATGGTTTTTAATAATTTATTATGGGGGTTTGTTAAGGAAAAATGTTAAATTTAATTTATTTGATGGATTTAAATTGGTTTTTATGGGGTTTTTTGATGAATTAATGGTATTTTTAATAAATTTTAAGGAAATTTCTGGTTTTTAATAATTTATTATGGGGTTTTGATAAGGAAAAATGTTAAATTTAATTTATTTGATGGATTTAAATTGGTTTTTATGGGGTTTTTTAAAGAATTAATGGTTTTTTTTATAAATTTTAAGGAAACTTCTAGTTTTTAATAATTTATAATGGGGGTTACTATGGAAAAATGTTAAATTTAATTTATTAGTTGGATTTAAATCGGTTATTATGGGGGATTGTTTAGGAATTATTGTTATTTTTAAGGATTTTTATTAAATTTTAAGGAAACTTCTGGTTTTTAATAATTTTTAATGGGGGTTACTATGGAAAAATGTTAAATTTAATTTATTAGTTGGATTTAAATTGGTTTTTATGGGGTTTTTTGATGAAATAATGGTTTTTTTAATAAATTTTAAAGAAATTTCTGTTTTTTAATAATTTATTATGGGGTTTTGTTAAGGAAAAATGTTAAATTTAATTTATTTGATGGATTTAAATTGGTTTTTATGGGGTTTTTTAAAGAATTAAAGGTTTTTTTTATAAATTTTAAGGAAACTTCTAGTTTTTAATAATTTATAATGGGGGTTACTATGGAAAAATGTTAAATTTAATTTATTTGATGGATTTAAATCGGTTATTATGGGGTTTTTTGATGAATTAATGGTTTTTTGAATAAATTTTAAGGAAATTTATGGTTTTTAATAATTTTTAATGGGGGTTACTATGGAAAAATGTTAAATTTAATTTATTAGTTGGATTTAAATCGGTTATTATGGGGGATTGTTAAGGAATTATTGTTATTTTTAAGGATTTTTATTAAATTTTAAGGAAATTTCTAGTTTTTAATAATTTATAATGGGGGTTACTATGGAAAAATGTTAAATTTAATTTATTTGATGGATTTAAATTGGTTTTTATGGGGTTTTTTGATGAAATAATGGTTTTTTTAATAAATTTTAAGGAAATTTCTGGTTTTTAATAATTTATTATGGGGGGTTACTATGGAAAAATGTTAAATTTAATTTATTAGTTGGATTTTAATCGGTTATTATGGGGGATTGTTAAGGAATTATTGTTATTTTTAAGGATTTTTATTAAATTTTAAGGAAACTTCTGGTTTTTAATAATTTTTAATGGGGGTTACTATGGAAGAAATGTTAAATTTAATTTATTAGTTGGATTTAAATCGGTTATTATAGGGGATTGTTAAGGAATTATTGTTATTTTTAAGGATTTTTATTAAATTTTAAGGAAATTTCTAGTTTTTAATAATTTATAATGGGGGTTAGTATGGAAAAATGTTAAATTTAATTTATTTGATGGATTTAAATTGGTTTTTATGGGGTTTTTTGATGAAATAATGGTTTTTTTAATAAATTTTAAAGAAATTTCTGTTTTTTAATAATTTATTATGGGGTTTTGTTAAGGAAAAATGTTAAATTTAATTTATTTGATGGATTTAAATTGGTTTTTTATGGGGTTTTTTAAAGAATTAAAGGTTTTTTTTAAAAATTTTAAGGAAACTTCTAGTTTTTTAATAATTTATAATGGGGGTTACTATGGAAAAATGTTAAATTTAATTTATTTGATGGATTTAAATCGGTTATTATGGGGTTTTTTGATGAATTAATGGTTTTTTGAATAAATTTTAAGGAAATTTATGGTTTTTAATAATTTTTAATGGGGGTTACTATGGAAAAAATGTTAAATTTAATTTATTAGTTGGATTTAAATCGGTTATTATGGGGGATTGTTAAGAAATTATTGTTATTTTTAAGGATTTTTATTAAATTTTAAGGAAACTTCTAGTTTTTAATAATTTATAAAGTGGGTTAGTATGGAAAAATGTTAAATTTAATTTATTTGATGGATTTAAATTGGTTTTTATGGGTTTTTTTGATGAAATAATGGTTTTTTTTAATAAATTTTAAAGAAATTTCTGTTTTTTAATAATTTATTATGGGGTTTTGTTAAGGAAAAATGTTAAATTTAATTTATTTGATGGATTTAAATTGGTTTTTATGGGGTTTTTTAAAGAATTAAAGGTTTTTTTTATAAATTTTAAGGAAACTTCTAGTTTTTAATAATTTATAATAGGGGTTACTATGGAAAAATGTTAAATTTAATTTATTAGTTGGATTTTAATCGGTTATTATGGGGGATTGTTAAGGAATTATTGTTATTTTTAAGGATTTTTATTAAATTTTAAGGAAACTTCTGGTTTTTAATAA
Source organism: Rhopalosiphum padi (assembly GCF_020882245.1). Lineage (NCBI taxonomy): Eukaryota > Metazoa > Arthropoda > Insecta > Hemiptera > Aphididae > Rhopalosiphum > Rhopalosiphum padi. Next base: position 4,821,883 of record NW_026869996.1, on the reverse strand, counting down.
TTTTTAATGGGGGTTACTATGGAAAAATGTTAAATTTAATTTATTAGTTGGATTTAAATCGGTTATTATAGGGGATTGTTAAGGAATTATTGTTATTTTTAAGGATTTTTATTAAATTTTAAGGAAATTTCTAGTTTTTAATAATTTATAATGGGGGTTACTATGGAAAAATGTTAAATTTAATTTATTAGTTGGATTTAAATCGGTTATTATGGGGGATTGTTAAGGAATTATTGTTATTTTTAAGGATTTTTATTAAATTTTAAGGAAACTTCTAGTTTTTAATAATTTTTAATGGGGGTTAGTATGGAAAAATGTTAAATTTAATTTATTTGATGGATTTAAATTGGTTTTTATGGGGTTTTTTGATGAAAAAATGGTTTTTTTTAATAAATTTTAAGGAAATTTCTGGTTTTTAATAATTTATTATGGGGTTTTGTTAAGGAAAAATGTTAAATTTAATTTATTTGATGGATTTAAATTGGTTTTTATGGGGTTTTTTTAAGAATTAATGGATTTTTATAAATTTTAAGGAAACTTCTAGTTTTTAATAATTTATAATGGGGGTTAGTATGGAAAAATGTTAAATTTAATTTATTTGATGGATTAAAATTGGTTTATATGGGGTTTTTGATGAAAAAATGGTTTTTTTTTAAAATTTTAAGGAAATTTCTGGTTTTTAATAATTTATTATGGGGTTTTGTTAAGGAAAAATGTTAAATTTAATTTATTTGATGGATTTAAATTGGTTTTTATGGGTTTTTTTGATGAATTAATGGTTTTTTGAATAAATTTTAAGGAAATTTCTGGTTTTTAATAATTTATTATGGGGGTTAGTATAGAAAAATGTTAAATTTAATTTATTTGATGGATTTAAATCGGTTATTATGGGGTTTTTTTGATGAATTAATGGTTTATTTAATAAATTTTAAGGAAATTTCTGGTTTTTAATAATTTTTAATGGGGGTTTGTAAAGGAAAAATGTTAAATTTAATTTATTTGATGGATTTAAATTGGTTTTTATGGGGTTTTTTGATGAATTAATGGTATTTTTAATAAATTTTAAGGAAATTTCTGGTTTATAATAATTTATTATGAGGTTTTGTTAAGGGAAAATGTTAAATTTAATTTATTTGATGGATTTAAATTGGTTTTTATGGGGTTTTTTTAAGAATTAACGTTTTTTTTTATAAATTTTAAGGAAACTTCTAGTTTTTAATAATTTATAATGGGGGTTACTATGGAAAAATGTTAAATTTAATTTATTAGTTGGATTTAAATCGGTTATTATGGGGGATTGTTTAGGAATTATTGTTATTTTTAAGGATTTTTATTAAATTTTAAGGAAACTTCTGGTTTTTAATAATTTTTAATGGGGGTTACTATGGAAAAATGTTAAATTTAATTTATTAGTTGGATTTAAATTGGTTTTTATGGGGTTTTTTTGATGAAATAATGGTTTTTTTAATAAATTTTAAAGAAATTTCTGTTTTTTTAATAATTTATTATGGGGTTTTGTTAAGGAAAAATGTTAAATTTAATTTATTTGATGGATTTAAATTGGTTTTTATGGGGTTTTTTAAAGAATTAAAGGTTTTTTTTTATAAATTTTAAGGAAACTTCTAGTTTTTAATAATTTATAATGGGGGTTACTATGGAAAAATGTTAAATTTAATTTATTTGATGGATTTAAATCGGTTATTATGGGGTTTTTTGATGAATTAATGGTTTTTTGAATAAATTTTAAGGAAATTTATGGTTTTTAATAATTTTTAATGGGGGTTACTATGGAAAAATGTTAAATTTAATTTATTAGTTGGATTTAAATCGGTTATTATGGGGGATTGTTAAGGAATTATTGTTATTTTTAAGGATTTTTATTAAATTTTAAGGAAATTTCTAGTTTTTAATAATTTATAATGGGGGGTTACTATGGAAAAATGTTAAATTTAATTTATTTGATGGATTTAAATTGGTTTTTATGGGGTTTTTTGATGAAATAATGGTTTTTTTAATAAATTTTAAGGAAATTTCTGGTTTTTAATAATTTATTATGGGGTTTTGTTGAGGAAAAATGTTAAATTTAATTTATTTGATGGATTTAAATTGGTTTTTATGGGGTTTTTTGATGAATTAATGGTTTTTTGAATAAATTTTAAGGAAACTTCTAGTTTTTAATAATTTATAATGGGGGTTACTATGGAAAAATGTTAAATTTAATTTATTTGATGGATTTAAATCGGTTATTATGGGGTTTTTTGATGAATTAATGGTTTTTTGAATAAATTTTAAGGAAATTTATGGTTTTTAATAATTTTTAATGGGGGTTACTATGGAAAAATGTTAAATTTAATTTATTAGTTGGATTTAAATCGGTTATTATGGGGGATTGTTAAGGAATTATTGTTATTTTTAAGGATTTTTATTAAATTTTAAGGAAATTTCTAGTTTTTAATAATTTATAATGGGGGTTACTATGGAAAAATGTTAAATTTAATTTATTTGATGGATTTAAATTGGTTTTTATGGGGTTTTTTGATGAAATAATGGTTTTTTTAATAAATTTTAAGGAAATTTCTGGTTTTTAATAATTTATTATGGGGTTTTGTTGAGGAAAAATGTTAAATTTAATTTATTTGATGGATTTAAATTGGTTTTTATGGGGTTTTTTGATGAATTAATGGTTTTTTGAATAAATTTTAAGGAAACTTCTAGTTTTTAATAATTTATAATGGGGGTTACTATGGAAAAATGTTAAATTTAATTTATTAGTTGGATTTTAATCGGTTATTATGGGGGATTGTTAAGGAATTATTGTTATTTTTAAGGATTTTTATTAAATTTTAAGGAAACTTCTGGTTTTTAATAATTTTTAATGGGGGTTACTATGGAAAAATGTTAAATTTAATTTATTAGTTGGATTTAAATCGGTTATTATAGGGGATTGTTAAGGAATTATTGTTATTTTTAAGGATTTTTATTAAATTTTAAGGAAATTTCTAGTTTTTAATAATTTATAATGGGGGTTAGTATGGAAAAATGTTAAATTTAATTTATTTGATGGATTTAAATTGGTTTTTATGGGGTTTTTTGATGAAATAATGGTTTTTTTAATAAATTTTAAAGAAATTTCTGTTTTTTAATAATTTATTATGGGGTTTTGTTAAGGAAAAATGTTAAATTTAATTTATTTGATGGATTTAAATTGGTTTTTATGGGGTTTTTCTAAAGAATTAAAGGTTTTTTTTATAAATTTTAAGGAAACTTCTAGTTTTTAATAATTTATAATGGGGGTTACTATGGAAAAATGTTAAATTTAATTTATTTGATGGATTTAAATCGGTTATTATGGGGTTTTTTGATGAATTAATGGTTTTTTGAATAAATTTTAAGGAAATTTATGGTTTTTAATAATTTTTAATGGGGGTTACTATGGAAAAATGTTAAATTTAATTTATTAGTTGGATTTAAATCGGTTATTATGGGGGATTGTTAAGGAATTATTGTTATTTTTAAGGATTTTTATTAAATTTTAAGGAAATTTCTAGTTTTTAATAATTTATAATGGGGGTTACTATGGAAAAATGTTAAATTTAATTTATTTGATGGATTTAAATTGGTTTTTATGGGGTTTTTTGATGAAATAATGGTTTTTTTAATAAATTTTAAGGAAATTTCTGGTTTTTAATAATTTATTATGGGGTTTTGTTGAGGAAAAATGTTAAATTTAATTTATTTGATGGATTTAAATTGGTTTTTATGGGGTTTTTTGATGAATTAATGGTTTTTTGAATAAATTTTAAGGAAACTTCTAGTTTTTAATAATTTATAATGGGGGTTACTATGGAAAAATGTTAAATTTAATTTATTAGTTGGATTTTAATCGGTTATTATGGGGGATTGTTAAGGAATTATTGTTATTTTTAAGGATTTTTATTAAATTTTAAGGAAACTTCTGGTTTTTAATAATTTTTAATGGGGGTTACTATGGAAAAATGTTAAATTTAATTTATTAGTTGGATTTAAATCGGTTATTATAGGGGATTGTTAAGGAATTATTGTTATTTTTAAGGATTTTTATTAAATTTTAAGGAAATTTCTAGTTTTTAATAATTTATAATGGGGGTTACTATGGAAAAATGTTAAATTTAATTTATTAGTTGGATTTAAATCGGTTATTATGGGGGATTGTTAAGGAATTATTGTTATTTTTAAGGATTTTTATTAAATTTTAAGGAAACTTCTAGTTTTTAATAATTTTTAATGGGGGTTAGTATGGAAAAATGTTAAATTTAATTTATTTGATGGATTTAAATTGGTTTTTATGGGGTTTTTTGATGAAAAAATGGTTTTTTTTAATAAATTTTAAGGAAATTTCTGGTTTTTAATAATTTATTATGGGGTTTTGTTAAGGAAAAATGTTAAATTTAATTTATTTGATGGATTTAAATTGGTTTTTATGGGGTTTTTTTAAGAATTAATGGATTTTTATAAATTTTAAGGAAACTTCTAGTTTTTAATAATTTATAATGGGGGTTAGTATGGAAAAATGTTAAATTTAATTTATTTGATGGATTAAAATTGGTTTATATGGGGTTTTTGATGAAAAAATGGTTTTTTTTTAAAATTTTAAGGAAATTTCTGGTTTTTAATAATTTATTATGGGGTTTTGTTAAGGAAAAATGTTAAATTTAATTTATTTGATGGATTTAAATTGGTTTTTATGGGTTTTTTTGATGAATTAATGGTTTTTTGAATAAATTTTAAGGAAATTTCTGGTTTTTAATAATTTATTATGGGGGTTAGTATAGAAAAATGTTAAATTTAATTTATTTGATGGATTTAAATCGGTTATTATGGGGTTTTTTGATGAATTAATGGTTTATTTAATAAATTTTAAGGAAATTTCTGGTTTTTAATAATTTTTAATGGGGGTTTGTAAAGGAAAAATGTTAAATTTAATTTATTTGATGGATTTAAATTGGTTTTTATGGGGTTTTTTGATGAATTAATGGTATTTTTAATAAATTTTAAGGAAATTTCTGGTTTATAATAATTTATTATGAGGTTTTGTTAAGGGAAAATGTTAAATTTAATTTATTTGATGGATTTAAATTGGTTTTTATGGGGTTTTTTTAAGAATTAACGTTTTTTTTTATAAATTTTAAGGAAACTTCTAGTTTTTAATAATTTATAATGGGGGTTACTATGGAAAAATGTTAAATTTAATTTATTAGTTGGATTTAAATCGGTTATTATGGGGGATTGTTTAGGAATTATTGTTATTTTTAAGGATTTTTATTAAATTTTAAGGAAACTTCTGGTTTTTAATAATTTTTAATGGGGGTTACTATGGAAAAATGTTAAATTTAATTTATTAGTTGGATTTAAATCGGTTATTATGGGGGATTGTTAAGGAATTATTGTTATTTTTAAGGATTTTTATAAAATTTTAAGGAAACTTCTAGTTTTTAATAATTTTTAATGGGGGTTAGTATGGAAAAATGTTAAATTTAATTTATTTGATGGATTTAAATTGGTTTTTATGGGGTTTTTTGATGAAAAAATGGTTTTTTTAATAAATTTTAAGGAAATTTCAGGTTTTTAATAATTTATTATGGGGTTTTGTTAAGGAAAAATGTTAAATTTAATTTATTTGATGGATTTAAATCGGTTATTATGGGGTTTTTTGATGAATTAATGGTTTTTTGAATAAATTTTAAGGAAATTTATGGTTTTTAATAATTTATTATGGGGGTTTGTTAAGGAAAAATGTTAAATTTAATTTATTTGATGGATTTAAATTGGTTTTTATGGGGTTTTTTGATGAATTAATGGTATTTTTAATAAATTTTAAGGAAATTTCTGGTTTTTAATAATTTATTATGGGGTTTTGATAAGGAAAAATGTTAAATTTAATTTATTTGATGGATTTAAATTGGTTTTTATGGGGTTTTTTAAAGAATTAATGGTTTTTTTTATAAATTTTAAGGAAACTTCTAGTTTTTAATAATTTATAATGGGGGTTACTATGGAAAAATGTTAAATTTAATTTATTAGTTGGATTTAAATCGGTTATTATGGGGGATTGTTTAGGAATTATTGTTATTTTTAAGGATTTTTATTAAATTTTAAGGAAACTTCTGGTTTTTAATAATTTTTAATGGGGGTTACTATGGAAAAATGTTAAATTTAATTTATTAGTTGGATTTAAATTGGTTTTTATGGGGTTTTTTGATGAAATAATGGTTTTTTTAATAAATTTTAAAGAAATTTATGTTTTTTAAATAATTTATTATGGGGTTTTGTTAAGGAAAAATGTTAAATTTAATTTATTTGATGGATTTAAATTGGTTTTTATGGGGTTTTTTAAAGAATTAAAGGTTTTTTTTATAAATTTTAAGGAAACTTCTAGTTTTTAATAATTTATAATGGGGGTTACTATGGAAAAATGTTAAATTTAATTTATTTGATGGATTTAAATCGGTTATTATGGGGTTTTTTGATGAATTAATGGTTTTTTGAATAGATTTTAAGGAAATTTATGGTTTTTAATAATTTTTAATGGGGGGTTACTATGGAAAAATGTTAAATTTAATTTATTAGTTGGATTTAAATCGGTTATTATGGGGGATTGTTAAGGAATTATTGTTATTTTTAAGGATTTTTATTAAATTTTAAGGAAATTTCTAGTTTTTAATAATTTATAATGGGGGTTACTATGGAAAAATGTTAAATTTAATTTATTTGATGGATTTAAATTGGTTTTTATGGGGTTTTTTGATGAAATAATGGTTTTTTTAATAAATTTTAAGGAAATTTCTGGTTTTTAATAATTTATTATGGGGTTTTGTTGAGGAAAAATGTTAAATTTAATTTATTTGATGGATTTAAATTGGTTTTTATGGGGTTTTTTGATGAATTAATGGTTTTTTGAATAAATTTTAAGGAAACTTCTAGTTTTTAATAATTTATAATGGGGGTTACTATGGAAAAATGTTAAATTTAATTTATTTGATGGATTTAAATCGGTTATTATGGGGTTTTTTGATGAATTAATGGTTTTTTGAATAAATTTTAAGGAAATTTATGGTTTTTAATAATTTTTAATGGGGGTTACTATGGAAAAATGTTAAATTTAATTTATTAGTTGGATTTAAATCGGTTATTATGGGGGATTGTTAAGGAATTATTGTTATTTTTAAGGATTTTTATTAAATTTTAAGGAAATTTCTAGTTTTTAATAATTTATAATGGGGGTTACTATGGAAAAATGTTAAATTTAATTTATTTGATGGATTTAAATTGGTTTTTATGGGGTTTTTTGATGAAATAATGGTTTTTTTAATAAATTTTAAGGAAATTTCTGGTTTTTAATAATTTATTATGGGGTTTTGTTGAGGAAAAAATGTTAAATTTAATTTATTTGATGGATTTAAATTGGTTTTTATGGGGTTTTTTGATGAATTAATGGTTTTTTGAATAAATTTTAAGGAAACTTCTAGTTTTTAATAATTTATAATGGGGGTTACTATGGAAAAATGTTAAATTTAATTTATTAGTTGGATTTTAATCGGTTATTATGGGGGATTGTTAAGGAATTATTGTTATTTTTAAGGATTTTTATTAAATTTTAAGGAAACTTCTGGTTTTTAATAATTTTTAATGGGGGTTACTATGGAAAAATGTTAAATTTAATTTATTAGTTGGATTTAAATCGGTTATTATAGGGGATTGTTAAGGAATTATTGTTATTTTTAAGGATTTTTATTAAATTTTAAGGAAATTTCTAGTTTTTAATAATTTATAATGGGGGTTAGTATGGAAAAAATGTTAAATTTAATTTATTTGATGGATTTAAATTGGTTTTTATGGGGTTTTTTGATGAAATAATGGTTTTTTTAATAAATTTTAAAGAAATTTCTGTTTTTTAATAATTTATTATGGGGTTTTGTTAAGGAAAAATGTTAAATTTAATTTATTTGATGGATTTAAATTGGTTTTTATGGGGTTTTTTAAAGAATTAAAGGTTTTTTTTATAAATTTTAAGGAAACTTCTAGTTTTTAATAATTTTATAATGGGGGTTACTATGGAAAAATGTTAAATTTAATTTATTTGATGGATTTAAATCGGTTATTATGGGGTTTTTTTGATGAATTAATGGTTTTTTGAATAAATTTTAAGGAAATTTATGGTTTTTAATAATTTTTAATGGGGGTTACTATGGAAAAATGTTAAATTTAATTTATTAGTTGGATTTAAATCGGTTATTATGGGGGATTGTTAAGGAATTATTGTTATTTTTAAGGATTTTTATTAAATTTTAAGGAAATTTCTAGTTTTTAATAATTTATAATGGGGGTTACTATGGAAAAATGTTAAATTTAATTTATTTGATGGATTTAAATTGGTTTTTATGGGGTTTTTTGATGAAATAATGGTTTTTTTAATAAATTTTAAGGAAATTTATGGTTTTTAATAATTTATTATGGGGGTTTGTTAAGGAAAAATGTTAAATTTAATTTATTTGATGGATTTAAATTGGTTTTTATGGGGTTTTTTGATGAATTAATGGTATTTTTAATAAATTTTAAGGAAATTTCTGGTTTTTAATAATTTATTATGGGGTTTTGATAAGGAAAAATGTTAAATTTAATTTATTTGATGGATTTAAATTGGTTTTTATGGGGTTTTTTAAAGAATTAATGGTTTTTTTTATAAATTTTAAGGAAACTTCTAGTTTTTAAATAATTTATAATGGGGGTTACTATGGAAAAATGTTAAATTTAATTTATTAGTTGGATTTAAATCGGTTATTATGGGGGATTGTTTAGGAATTATTGTTATTTTTAAGGATTTTTATTAAATTTTAAGGAAACTTCTGGTTTTTAATAATTTTTTAATGGGGGTTACTATGGAAAAATGTTAAATTTAATTTATTAGTTGGATTTAAATTGGTTTTTATGGGGTTTTTTGATGAAATAATGGTTTTTTTTAATAAATTTTAAAGAAATTTCTGTTTTTTAATAATTTATTATGGGGTTTTGTTAAGGAAAAATGTTAAATTTAATTTATTTGATGGATTTAAATTGGTTTTTATGGGGTTTTTTTAAAGAATTAAAGGTTTTTTTTATAAATTTTAAGGAAACTTCTAGTTTTTAATAATTTATAATGGGGGTTACTATGGAAAAATGTTAAATTTAATTTATTTGATGGATTTAAATCGGTTATTATGGGGTTTTTTGATGAATTAATGGTTTTTTGAATAAATTTTAAGGAAATTTATGGTTTTTAATAATTTTTTAATGGGGGTTACTATGGAAAAATGTTAAATTTAATTTATTAGTTGGATTTAAATCGGTTATTATGGGGGATTGTTAAGGAATTATTGTTATTTTTAAGGATTTTTATTAAATTTTAAGGAAATTTCTAGTTTTTAATAATAATTTATAATGGGGGTTACTATGGAAAAATGTTAAATTTAATTTATTTGATGGATTTAAATTGGTTTTTATGGGGTTTTTTGATGAAATAATGGTTTTTTTAATAAATTTTAAGGAAATTTCTGGTTTTTAATAATTTATTATGGGGTTTTGTTGAGGAAAAATGTTAAATTTAATTTATTTGATGGATTTAAATTGGTTTTTATGGGGTTTTTTGATGAATTAATGGTTTTTTGAATAAATTTTAAGGAAACTTCTAGTTTTTTAATAATTTATAATGGGGGTTACTATGGAAAAATGTTAAATTTAATTTATTTGATGGATTTAAATCGGTTATTATGGGGTTTTTTGATGAATTAATGGTTTTTTGAATAAATTTTAAGGAAATTTATGGTTTTTAATAATTTTTAATGGGGGTTACTATGGAAAAATGTTAAATTTAATTTATTAGTTGGATTTAAATCGGTTATTATGGGGGATTGTTAAGGAATTATTGTTATTTTTAAGGATTTTTATTAAATTTTAAGGAAATTTCTAGTTTTTAATAATTTATAATGGGGGTTACTATGGAAAAATGTTAAATTTAATTTATTTGATGGATTTAAATTGGTTTTTATGGGGTTTTTTGATGAAATAATGGTTTTTTTAATAAATTTTAAGGAAATTTCTGGTTTTTAATAATTTATTATGGGGTTTTGTTGAGGAAAAATGTTAAATTTAATTTATTTGATGGATTTAAATTGGTTTTTATGGGGTTTTTTGATGAATTAATGGTTTTTTGAATAAATTTTAAGGAAACTTCTAGTTTTTAATAATTTATAATGGGGGTTACTATGGAAAAATGTTAAATTTAATTTATTAGTTGGATTTTAATCGGTTATTATGGGGGATTGTTAAGGAATTATTGTTATTTTTAAGGATTTTTATTAAATTTAAGGAAACTTCTGGTTTTTAATAATTTTTAATGGGGGTTACTATGGAAAAATGTTAAATTTAATTTATTAGTTGGATTTAAATCGGTTATTATAGGGGATTGTTAAGGAATTATTGTTATTTTTAAGGATTTTTATTAAATTTTAAGGAAATTTCTAGTTTTTAATAATTTATAATGGGGGTTAGTATGGAAAAATGTTAAATTTAATTTATTTGATGGATTTAAATTGGTTTTTATGGGGTTTTTTGATGAAATAATGGTTTTTTTAATAAATTTTAAAGAAATTTCTGTTTTTTAATAATTTATTATGGGGTTTTGTTAAGGAAAAATGTTAAATTTAATTTATTTGATGGATTTAAATTGGTTTTTATGGGGTTTTTTAAAGAATTAAAGGTTTTTTTATAAATTTTAAGGAAACTTCTAGTTTTTAATAATTTATAATGGGGGTTACTATGGAAAAATGTTAAATTTAATTTATTTGATGGATTTAAATCGGTTATTATGGGGTTTTTTGATGAATTAATGGTTTTTTGAATAAATTTTAAGGAAATTTATGGTTTTTAATAATTTTTAATGGGGGTTACTATGGAAAAATGTTAAATTTAATTTATTAGTTGGATTTAAATCGGTTATTATGGGGGATTGTTAAGGAATTATTGTTATTTTTAAGGATTTTTATTAAATTTTAAGGAAATTTCTAGTTTTTAATAATTTATAATGGGGGTTACTATGGAAAAATGTTAAATTTAATTTATTTGATGGATTTAAATTGGTTTTTATGGGGTTTTTTGATGAAATAATGGTTTTTTTAATAAATTTTAAGGAAATTTCTGGTTTTTAATAATTTATTATGGGGTTTTGTTGAGGAAAAATGTTAAATTTAATTTATTTGATGGATTTAAATTGGTTTTTATGGGGTTTTTTGATGAATTAATGGTTTTTTGAATAATTTTAAGGAAACTTCTAGTTTTTAATAATTTATAATGGGGGTTACTATGGAAAAATGTTAAATTTAATTTATTAGTTGGATTTTAATCGGTTATTATGGGGGATTGTTAAGGAATTATTGTTATTTTTAAGGATTTTTATTAAATTTTAAGGAAACTTCTGGTTTTTAATAATTTTTAATGGGGGTTACTATGGAAAAATGTTAAATTTAATTTATTAGTTGGATTTAAATCGGTTATTATAGGGGATTGTTAAGGAATTATTGTTATTTTTAAGGATTTTTATTAAATTTTAAGGAAATTTCTAGTTTTTAATAATTTATAATGGGGGTTACTATGGAAAAATGTTAAATTTAATTTATTAGTTGGATTTAAATCGGTTATTATGGGGGATTGTTAAGGAATTATTGTTATTTTTAAGGATTTTTATTAAATTTTAAGGAAACTTCTAGTTTTTAATAATTTTTAATGGGGGTTAGTATGGAAAAATGTTAAATTTAATTTATTTGATGGATTTAAATTGGTTTTTATGGGGTTTTTTGATGAAAAAATGGTTTTTTAATAAATTTTAAGGAAATTTCTGGTTTTTAATAATTTATTATGGGGTTTTGTTAAGGAAAAATGTTAAATTTAATTTATTTGATGGATTTAAATTGGTTTTTATGGGGTTTTTTTAAGAATTAATGGATTTTTATAAATTTTAAGGAAACTTCTAGTTTTTAATAATTTATAATGGGGGTTAGTATGGAAAAATGTTAAATTTAATTTATTTGATGGATTAAAATTGGTTTATATGGGGTTTTTGATGAAAAAATGTTTTTTTTTTTAAAATTTTAAGGAAATTTCTGGTTTTTAATAATTTATTATGGGGTTTTGTTAAGGAAAAATGTTAAATTTAATTTATTTGATGGATTTAAATTGGTTTTTTATGGGTTTTTTTGATGAATTAATGGTTTTTTGAATAAATTTTAAGGAAATTTCTGGTTTTTAATAATTTATTATGGGGGTTAGTATAGAAAAATGTTAAATTTAATTTATTTGATGGATTTAAATCGGTTATTATGGGGTTTTTTGATGAATTAATGGTTTATTTAATAAATTTTAAGGAAATTTCTGGTTTTTAATAATTTTTAATGGGGGTTTGTAAAGGAAAAATGTTAAATTTAATTTATTTTGATGGATTTAAATTGGTTTTTATGGGGTTTTTTGATGAATTAATGGTATTTTTAATAAATTTTAAGGAAATTTCTGGTTTATAATAATTTATTATGAGGTTTTGTTAAGGGAAAATGTTAAATTTAATTTATTTGATGGATTTAAATTGGTTTTTATGGGGTTTTTTTAAGAATTAACGTTTTTTTTTATAAATTTTAAGGAAACTTCTAGTTTTTAATACATTTATAATGGGGGTTACTATGGAAAAATGTTAAATTTAATTTATTAGTTGGATTTAAATCGGTTATTATGGGGGATTGTTTAGGAATTATTGTTATTTTTAAGGATTTTTATTAAATTTTAAGGAAACTTCTGGTTTTTAATAATTTTTAATGGGGGTTACTATGGAACAAATGTTAAATTTAATTTATTAGTTGGATTTAAATCGGTTATTATGGGGGATTGTTAAGGAATTATTGTTATTTTTAAGGATTTTTATAAAATTTTAAGGAAACTTCTAGTTTTTAATAATTTATAATGGGGGTTACTATGGAAAAATGTTAAATTTAATTTATTAGTTGGATTTAAATCGGTTATTATGGGGGATTGTTAAGAAATTATTGTTATTTTTAAGGATTTTTATTAAATTTTAAGGAAACTTCTAGTTTTTAATAATTTATAATGGGGGTTAGTATGGAAAAATGTTAAATTTAATTTATTTGATGGATTTAAATTGGTTTTTATGGGGTTTTTTGATGAAATAATGGTTTTTTTAATAAATTTTAAGGAAATTTCTGGTTTTTAATAATTTATTATGGGGTTTTGTTAAGGAAAAATGTTAAATTTAATTTATTTGATGGATTTAAATTGGTTTTTATGGGGTTTTTTTGATGAATTAATGGTTTTTTGAATAAATTTTAAGGAAATTTCTGGTTTTTAATAATTTATTATGGGGGTTAGTATAGAAAAATGTTAAATTTAATTTATTTGATGGATTTAAATCGGTTATTATGGGGTTTTTTGATGAATTAATGGTTTATTTAATAAATTTTAAGGAAATTTCTGGTTTTTAATAATTTTTAATGGGGGTTACTATGGAAAAATGTTAAATTTAATTTATTAGTTGGATTTAAATCGGTTATTATGGGGGATTGTTAAGGAATGATTGTTATTTTTAAGGATTTTTATTAAATTTTAAGGAAATTTCTAGTTTTTAATAATTTATAATGGGGGTTAGTATAGAAAAATGTTAAATTTAATTTATTTGATGGATTTAAATCGGTTATTATGGGGTTTTTTTAAGAATTAACGTTTTTTTTAATAAATTTTAAGGAAATTTCTGGTTTTTAATAATTTATTATGGGGTTTTGTTGAGGAAAAATGTTAAATTTAATTATTTGATGGATTTAAATTGGTTTTTATGGGGTTTTTTGATGAATTAATGGTTTTTTGAATAAATTTTAAGGAAACTTCTAGTTTTTAATAATTTATAATGGGGGTTACTATGGAAAAATGTTAAATTTAATTTATTAGTTGGATTTAAATCGGTTATTATGGGGGATTGTTAAGGAATTATTGTTATTTTTAAGGATTTTTATTAAATTTTAAGGAAACTTCTGGTTTTTAATAATTTTTAATGGGGGTTACTATGGAAAAATGTTAAATTTAATTTATTAGTTGGATTTAAATCGGTTATTATGGGGGATTGTTAAGGAATTATTGTTATTTTTAAGGATTTTTATTAAATTTTAAGGAAATTTCTAGTTTTTAATAATTTATAATGGGGGTTACTATGGAAAAATGTTAAATTTAATTTATTAGTTGGATTTAAATCGGTTATTATGGGGGATTGTTAAGGAATTATTGTTATTTTTAAGGATTTTTATTAAATTTTAAGGAAACTTCTAGTTTTTAATAATTTTTAATGGGGTTAGTATGGAAAAATGTTAAATTTAATTTATTTGATGGATTTAAATTGGTTTTTATGGGGTTTTTTTGATGAAAAAATGGTTTTTTTTTAAAATTTTAAGGAAATTTCTGGTTTTTAATAATTTATTATGGGGTTTTGTTAAGGAAAAATGTTAAATTTAATTTATTTGATGGATTAAAATTGGTTTATATGGGGTTTTTGATGAAAAAATGGTTTTTTTTTTAAAATTTTAAGGAAATTTCTGGTTTTTAATAATTTATTATGGGGTTTTGTTAAGGAAAAATGTTAAATTTAATTTATTTGATGGATTTAAATTGGTTTTTATGGGTTTTTTTGATGAATTAATGGTTTTTTGAATAAATTTTAAGGAAATTTCTGGTTTTTAATAATTTATTATGGGGGTTAGTATAGAAAAATGTTAAATTTAATTTATTTGATGGATTTAAATCGGTTATTATGGGGTTTTTTGATGAATTAATGGTTTATTTAATAAATTTTAAGGAAATTTCTGGTTTTTAATAATTTTTAATGGGGGTTTGTAAAGGAAAAATGTTAAATTTAATTTATTTGATGGATTTAAATTGGTTTTTATGGGGTTTTTTTGATGAATTAATGGTATTTTTAATAAATTTTAAGGAAATTTCTGGTTTATAATAATTTATTATGAGGTTTTGTTAAGGGAAAATGTTAAATTTAATTTATTTGATGGATTTAAATTGGTTTTTATGGGGTTTTTTAAGAATTAACGTTTTTTTTTATAAATTTTAAGGAAACTTCTAGTTTTTAATAATTTATAATGGGGGTTACTATGGAAAAATGTTAAATTTAATTTATTAGTTGGATTTAAATCGGTTATTATGGGGGATTGTTTAGGAATTATTGTTATTTTTAAGGATTTTTATTAAATTTTAAGGAAACTTCTGGTTTTTAATAATTTTTAATGGGGGTTACTATGGAAAAATGTTAAATTTAATTTATTAGTTGGATTTAAATCGGTTATTATGGGGGATTGTTAAGGAATTATTGTTATTTTTAAGGATTTTTATAAAATTTTAAGGAAACTTCTAGTTTTTAATAATTTTTAATGGGGGTTAGTATGGAAAAATGTTAAATTTAATTTATTTGATGGATTTAAATTGGTTTTTATGGGGTTTTTTTGATGAAAAAATGGTTTTTTTAATAAATTTTAAGGAAATTTCAGGTTTTTAATAATTTATTATGGGGTTTTGTTAAGGAAAAATGTTAAATTTAATTTATTTGATGGATTTAAATCGGTTATTATGGGGTTTTTTGATGAATTAATGGTTTTTTGAATAAATTTTAAGGAAATTTATGGTTTTTAATAATTTATTATGGGGGTTTGTTAAGGAAAAATGTTAAATTTAATTTATTTGATGGATTTAAATTGGTTTTTATGGGGTTTTTTGATGAATTAATGGTATTTTTAATAAATTTTAAGGAAATTTCTGGTTTTTAATAATTTATTATGGGGTTTTGATAAGGAAAAATGTTAAATTTAATTTATTTGATGGATTTAAATTGGTTTTTATGGGGTTTTTTAAAGAATTAATGGTTTTTTTTTATAAATTTTAAGGAAACTTCTAGTTTTTAATAATTTATAATGGGGGTTACTATGGAAAAATGTTAAATTTAATTTATTAGTTGGATTTAAATCGGTTATTATGGGGGATTGTTAAGAAATTATTGTTATTTTTAAGGATTTTTATTAAATTTTAAGGAAACTTCTAGTTTTTAATAATTTATAATGGGGGTTAGTATGGAAAAATGTTAAATTTAATTTATTTGATGGATTTAAATTGGTTTTTATGGGGTTTTTTGATGAAATAATGGTTTTTTTTAATAAATTTTAAGGAAATTTCTGGTTTTTAATAATTTATTATGGGGTTTTGTTAAGGAAAAATGTTAAATTTAATTTATTTGATGGATTTAAATTGGTTTTTATGGGGTTTTTTGATGAATTAATGGTTTTTTGAATAAATTTTAAGGAAATTTCTGGTTTTTAATAATTTATTATGGGGGTTAGTATAGAAAAATGTTAAATTTAATTTATTTGATGGATTTAAATCGGTTATTATGGGGTTTTTTGATGAATTAATGGTTTATTTAATAAATTTTAAGGAAATTTCTGGTTTTTAATAATTTTTAATGGGGGTTACTATGGAAAAATGTTAAATTTAATTTATTAGTTGGATTTAAATCGGTTATTATGGGGGATTGTTAAGGAATGATTGTTATTTTTAAGGATTTTTATTAAATTTTAAGGAAATTTCTAGTTTTTAATAATTTATAATGGGGGTTAGTATAGAAAAATGTTAAATTTAATTTATTTGATGGATTTAAATCGGTTATTATGGGGTTTTTTTAAGAATTAACGTTTTTTTTAATAAATTTTAAGGAAATTTCTGGTTTTTAATAATTTATTATGGGGTTTTGTTGAGGAAAAATGTTAAATTTAATTTATTTGATGGATTTAAATTGGTTTTTATGGGGTTTTTTGATGAATTAATGGTTTTTTGAATAAATTTTAAGGAAACTTCTAGTTTTTAATAATTTATAATGGGGGTTACTATGGAAAAATGTTAAATTTAATTTATTAGTTGGATTTAAATCGGTTATTATGGGGGATTGTTAAGGAATTATTGTTATTTTTAAGGATTTTTATTAAATTTTTAAGGAAACTTCTGGTTTTTAATAATTTTTAATGGGGGTTACTATGGAAAAATGTTAAATTTAATTTATTAGTTGGATTTAAATCGGTTATTATGGGGGATTGTTAAGGAATTATTGTTATTTTTAAGGATTTTTATTAAATTTTAAGGAAATTTCTAGTTTTTAATAATTTATAATGGGGGTTACTATGGAAAAATGTTAAATTTAATTTATTAGTTGGATTTAAATCGGTTATTATGGGGGATTGTTAAGGAATTATTGTTATTTTTAAGGATTTTTATTAAATTTTAAGGAAACTTCTAGTTTTTAATAATTTTTAATGGGGGTTAGTATGGAAAAATGTTAAATTTAATTTATTTGATGGATTTAAATTGGTTTTTATAAGGTTTTTTGATGAAAAAATGGTTTTTTTAATAAATTTTAAGGAAATTTCTGGTTTTTAATAATTTATTATGGGGTTTTGTTAAGGAAAAATGTTAAATTTAATTTATTTGATGGATTTAAATTGGTTTTTATGGGGTTTTTTTAAGAATTAATAGATTTTTATAAATTTTAAGGAAACTTCTAGTTTTTAATAATTTATAATGGGGGTTAGTATGGAAAAATGTTAAATTTAATTTATTTGATGGATTTAAATTGGTTTTTATGGGGTTTTTTGATGAAAAAATGGTTTTTTTTTTAAATTTTAAGGAAATTTCTGGTTTTTAATAATTTATTATGGGGTTTTGTTAAGGAAAAATGTTAAATTTAATTTATTTGATGGATTAAAATTGGTTTATATGGGGTTTTTGATGAAAAAATGGTTTTTTTTTAAAATTTTAAGGAAATTTCTGGTTTTTAATAATTTATTATGGGGTTTTGTTAAGGAAAAATGTTAAATTTAATTTATTTGATGGATTTAAATTGGTTTTTATGGGGTTTTTTGATGAATTAATGGTTTTTTGAATAAATTTTAAGGAAATTTCTGGTTTTTAATAATTTATTATGGGGGTTAGTATAGAAAAATGTTAAATTTAATTTATTTGATGGATTTAAATTGGTTTTTATGGGGTTTTTTTAAGAATTAACGTTTTTTTTGATAAATTTTAAGGAAACTTCTAGTTTTTAATAATTTATAATGGGGGTTACTATGGAAAAATGTTAAATTTAATTTATTAGTTGGATTTAAATCGGTTATTATGGGGGATTGTTAAGAAATTATTGTTATTTTTAAGGATTTTTATTAAATTTTAAGGAAACTTCTAGTTTTTAATAATTTATAAAGGGGGTTAGTATGGAAAAATGTTAAATTTAATTTATTTGATGGATTTAAATTGGTTTTTATGGGGTTTTTTGATGAAATAATGGTTTTTTTAATAAATTTTAAAGAAATTTCTGTTTTTTAAATAATTTATTATGGGGTTTTGTTAAGGAAAAATGTTAAATTTAATTTATTTGATGGATTTAAATTGGTTTTTATGGGGTTTTTTAAAGAATTAAAGGTTTTTTTTATAAATTTTAAGGAAACTTCTAGTTTTTAATAATTTATAATGGGGGTTAGTATGGAAAAATGTTAAATTTAATTTATTTGATGGATTTAAATTGGTTTTTATGGGGTTTTTTTGATGAAAAAATGGTTTTTTTTTAAAATTTTAAGGAAATTTCTGGTTTTTTAATAATTTATTATGGGGTTTTGTTAAGGAAAAATGTTAAATTTAATTTATTTGATGGATTAAAATTGGTTTATATGGGGTTTTTGATGAAAAAATGGTTTTTTTTTAAAATTTTAAGGAAATTTCTGGTTTTTAATAATTTATTATGGGGTTTTGTTAAGGAAAAATGTTAAATTTAATTTATTTGATGGATTTAAATTGGTTTTTATGGGGTTTTTTGATGAATTAATGGTTTTTTGAATAAATTTTAAGGAAATTTCTGGTTTTTAAATAATTTATTATGGGGGTTAGTATAGAAAAATGTTAAATTTAATTTATTTGATGGATTTAAATTGGTTTTTATGGGGTTTTTTTAAGAATTAACGTTTTTTTTGATAAATTTTAAGGAAACTTCTAGTTTTTAATAATTTATAATGGGGGTTACTATGGAAAAATGTTAAATTTAATTTATTAGTTGGATTTAAATCGGTTATTATGGGGGATTGTTAAGAAATTATTGTTATTTTTAAGGATTTTTATTAAATTTTAAGGAAACTTCTAGTTTTA
>NW_026869996.1:4752855-4802084 GCF_020882245.1 Rhopalosiphum padi | reverse complement strand
TTATGGGGTTTTTTGAAGAAATAATGGTTTTTTTTAATAAATTTTAAGGAAATTTCTGGTTTTTAATAATTTATTATGGGGTTTTGTTAAGGAAAAATGTTAAATTTAATTTATTTGATGGATTTAAATTGATTTTTATGGGGTTTTTTGATGAATTAATGGATTTTTGAATAAATTTTAAGGAAATTTATGGTTTTTAATAATTTATTATGGGGGTTTGTTAAGGAAAAATGTTAAATTTAATTTATTTGATGGATTTAAAATGGTTTTTATGGGGTTTTTTGATGAATTAATGGTTTTTTTTATAAATTTTAAGGAAACTTCTAGTTTTTAATAATTTATAATGGGGGTTACTATGGAAAAATGTTAAATTTAATTTATTAGTTGGATTTAAATCGGTTATTATGGGGGATTGTTAAGGTATTATTGTTATTTTTAAGGATTTTTATTAAATTTTAAGGAAACTTCTAGTTTTTAATAATTTATAATGGGGGTTAGTATGGAAAAATGTTAAATTTAATTAATTTGATTGATTTAAATTGGTTTTTATGGGGTTTTTTGATGAATTAATGGTTTTTTTTTATAAATTTTAAGGAAACTTCTAGTTTTTAATAATTTATAATGGGGGTTAGTATGGAAAAATGTTAAATTTAATTTATTTGATGGATTTAAATTGGTTTTTATGGGGTTTTTTGATGAATTAATGGTATTTTTAATAAATTTTAAGGAAATTTCTGGTTTTTAATAATTTAGTATGGGGTTTTGTTAAGGAAAAATGTTAAATTTAATTTATTTGATGGATTTAAAATGGTTTTTATGGGGTTTTTTGATGAATTAATGGTTTTTTTTATAAATTTTAAGGAAACTTCTAGTTTTTAATAATTTATAATGGGGGTTACTATGGAAAAATGTTAAATTTAATTTATTAGTTGGATTTAAATCGGTTATTATGGGGGATTGTTAAGGAATTATTGTTATTTTTAAGGATTTTTATTAAATTTTAAGGAAACTTCTAGTTTTTAATAATTTATAATGGGGGTTAGTATGGAAAAATTGTTAAATTTAATTTATTGGTTGGATTTAAATCGGTTATTATGGGGGATTGTTAAGGAATTATTGTTATTTTTAAGGATTTTTATTAAATTTTAAGGAAACTTCTAGTTTTTAATAATTTATAATGGGGGTTAGTATGGAAAAAATGTTAAATTTAATTTATTAGTTGGATTTAAATCGGTTATTATGGGGGATTGTTAAGGAATTATTGTTATTTTTAAGGATTTTTATTAAATTTTAAGGAAAATTCTAGTTTTTAATAATTTATAATGGGGGTTAGTATGGAAAAATGTTAAATTTAATTTATTTGATTGATTTAAATTGGTTTTTAATGGGGTTTTTTGATGAATTAATGGTTTTTTTTATAAATTTTAAGGAAACTTCTAGTTATTAATAATTTATAATGGGGGGTTACTATGGAAAAATGTTAAATTTAATTTATTAGTTGGATTTAAATCGGTTATTATGGGGGATTGTTAAGGAATTATTGTTATTTTTAAGGATTTTTATTAAATTTTAAGGAAACTTCTAGTTTTTAATAATTTATAATGGGGGTTAGTATGGAAAAATGTTAAATTTAATTTATTTGATGGATTTAAATTGGTTTTTATGGGGTTTTTTGACGAAATAATGGTTTTTTTAATAAATTTTAAGGAAATTTCTGGTTTTTAATAATTTATTATGGGGTTTTGTTGAGGAAAAATGTTAAATTTAATTTATTTGATGGATTTAAATTGATTTTTATGGGGTTTTTTGATGAATTAATGGATTTTTGAATAAATTTTAAGGAAATTTATGGTTTTTAATAATTTATTATGGGGGTTTGTTAAGGAAAAATGTTAAATTTAATTTATTTGATGGATTTAAAATGGTTTTTATGGGGTTTTTTTGATGAATTAATGGTTTTTTTTATAAATTTTAAGGAAACTTCTAGTTTTTAATAATTTATAATGGGGGTTACTATGGAAAAATGTTAAATTTAATTTATTAGTTGGATTTAAATCGGTTATTATGGGGGATTGTTAAGGAATTATTGTTATTTTTAAGGATTTTTATTAATTTTTAAGGAAACTTCTAGTTTTAAATAATTTATAATGGGGGTTAGTATGGAAAAATTGTTAAATTTAATTTATTAGTTGGATTTTAATCGGTTATTATGGGGGATTGTTAAGGAATTATTGTTATTTTTAAGGATTTTTATTAATTTTTAAGGAAACTTCTAGTTTTTAATAATTTATAATGGGGGTTAGTATGGAAAAATGTTAAATTTAATTTATTAGTTGGATTTAAATCGGTTATTATGGGGGATTGTTAAGGAATTATTGTTATTTTTAAGGATTTTTATTAAATTTTAAGGAAACTTCTAGTTTTTAATAATTTATAATGGGG
Source organism: Rhopalosiphum padi (assembly GCF_020882245.1). Taxonomy (NCBI): domain Eukaryota; kingdom Metazoa; phylum Arthropoda; class Insecta; order Hemiptera; family Aphididae; genus Rhopalosiphum; species Rhopalosiphum padi. Next base: position 4,799,642 of record NW_026869996.1, on the reverse strand, counting down.
GTTACTATGGAAAAATGTTAAATTTAATTTATTTGATGGATTTAAATTGGTTTTTATGGGGATTTTTGATGAATTAATGGTTTTTTTTATAAATTTTAAAGAAACTTCTAGTTTTTAATAATTTATAATGGGGGTTACTATGGAAAAATGTTAAATTTAATTTATTTGATGGATTTAAATTGGTTTTTATGGGGTTTTTTGAAGAAATAATGGTTTTTTTTTAATAATTTTAAGGAAATTTCTGGTTTTTAATAATTTATTATGGGGTTTTGTTAAGGAAAAATGTTAAATTTAATTTATTTGATGGATTTAAATTGATTTTTATGGGGTTTTTTGATGAATTAATGGATTTTTGAATAAATTTTAAGGAAATTTATGGTTTTTAATAATTTATTATGGGGGTTTGTTAAGGAAAAATGTTAAATTTAATTTATTTGATGGATTTAAATTGGTTTTTATTGGGTTTTTTGATGAATTAATGGTATTTTTAATAAATTTTAAGGAAATTTCTGGTTTTTAATAATTTAGTATGGGGTTTTGTTAAGGAAAAATGTTAAATTTTATTTATTTGATGGATTTAAAATGGTTTTTATGGGGTTTTTTGATGAATTAATGGTTTTTTTTTATAAATTTTAAGGAAACTTCTAGTTTTTAATAATTTATAATGGGGGTTACTATGGAAAAATGTTAAATTTAATTTATTAGTTGGATTTAAATCGGTTATTATGGGGGATTGTTAAGGAATTATTGTTATTTTTAAGGATTTTTTAATAATTTTTAAGGAAACTTCTAGTTTTAAATAATTTATAATGGGGGTTAGTATGGAAAAATTGTTAAATTTAATTTATTAGTTGGATTTAAATCGGTTATTATGGGGGATTGTTAAGGAATTATTGTTATTTTTAAGGATTTTTATTAAATTTTAAGGAAACTTCTAGTTATTAATAATTTATAATGGGGGTTACTATGGAAAAATGTTAAATTTAATTTATTTGATGGATTTAAATTGGTTTTTATGTGGTTTTTTGACGAAATATTGGTTTTTTTAATAAATTTTAAGGAAATTTCTGATTTTTAATAATTTATTATGGGGTTTTGTTGAGGAAAAATGTTAAATTTAATTTATTTGATGGATTTAAATTGATTTTTATGGGGTTTTTTGATGAATTAATGGATTTTTGAATAAATTTTAAGGAAATTTATGGTTTTTAATAATTTATTATGGGGGTTTGTTAAGGAAAAATGTTAAATTTAATTTATTTGATGGATTTAAATTGGTTTTTATGGGGTTTTTTGATGAATTAATGGTATTTTTAATAAATTTTAAGGAAACTTCTAGTTTTTAATAATTTATAATGGGGGTTACTATGGAAAAATGTTAAATTTAATTTATTAGTTGGATTTAAATCGGTTATTATGGGGGATTGTTAAGGAATTATTGTTATTTTTAAGGGTTTTTATTAAATTTTAAGGAAACTTCTAGTTTTTAATAATTTATAATGGGGGTTACTATGGAAAAATGTTATATTTAATTTATTGGTTGGATTTAAATCGGTTATTATTGGGGATTGTTAAGGAATTATTGTTATTTTTAAGGATTTTTATTAAATTTTAAGGAAACTTCTAGTTTTTAATAATTTATAATGGGGGTTAGTATGGAAAAATTGTTAAATTTAATTTATTGGTTGGATTTAAATCGGTTATTATGGGGGATTGTTAAGGAATTATTGTTATTTTTAAGGATTTTTATTAAATTTTAAGGAAACTTCTAGTTTTTAATAATTTATAATGGGGGTTAGTATGGAAAAAATGTTAAATTTAATTTATTAGTTGGATTTAAATCGGTTATTATGGGGGATTGTTAAGGAATTATTGTTATTTTTAAGGATTTTTATTAAATTTTAAGGAAAATTCTAGTTTTTAATAATTTATAATGGGGGTTAGTATGGAAAAATGTTAAATTTAATTTATTTGATTGATTTAAATTGGTTTTTAATGGGGTTTTTTGATGAATTAATGGTTTTTTTTATAAATTTTAAGGAAACTTCTAGTTATTAATAATTTATAATGGGGGTTACTATGGAAAAATGTTAAATTTAATTTATTAGTTGGATTTAAATCGGTTATTATGGGGGATTGTTAAGGAATTATTGTTATTTTTAAGGATTTTTATTAAATTTTAAGGAAACTTCTAGTTTTTAATAATTTATAATGGGGGTTAGTATGGAAAAATGTTAAATTTAATTTATTTGATGGATTTAAATTGGTTTTTATGGGGTTTTTTGACGAAATAATGGTTTTTTTAATAAATTTTAAGGAAATTTCTGGTTTTTAATAATTTATTATGGGGTTTTGTTGAGGAAAAATGTTAAATTTAATTTATTTGATGGATTTAAATTGATTTTTATGGGGTTTTTTGATGAATTAATGGATTTTTGAATAAATTTTAAGGAAATTTATGGTTTTTAATAATTTATTATGGGGGTTTGTTAAGGAAAAATGTTAAATTTAATTTATTTGATGGATTTAAAATGGTTTTTATGGGGTTTTTTGATGAATTAATGGTTTTTTTTTATAAATTTTAAGGAAACTTCTAGTTTTTAATAATTTATAATGGGGGTTACTATGGAAAAATGTTAAATTTAATTTATTAGTTGGATTTAAATCGGTTATTATGGGGGATTGTTAAGGAATTATTGTTATTTTTAAGGATTTTTATTAATTTTTAAGGAAACTTCTAGTTTTAAATAATTTATAATGGGGGTTAGTATGGAAAAATTGTTAAATTTAATTTATTAGTTGGATTTTAATCGGTTATTATGGGGGATTGTTAAGGAATTATTGTTATTTTTAAGGATTTTTATTAATTTTTAAGGAAACTTCTAGTTTTTAATAATTTATAATGGGGGTTAGTATGGAAAAATGTTAAATTTAATTTATTAGTTGGATTTAAATCGGTTATTATGGGGGATTGTTAAGGAATTATTGTTATTTTTAAGGATTTTTATTAAATTTTAAGGAAACTTCTAGTTTTTAATAATTTATAATGGGGGTTACTATGGAAAAATGTTAAATTTAATTTATTTGATGGATTTAAATTGGTTTTTATGGGGATTTTTGATGAATTAATGGTTTTTTTTATAAATTTTAAAGAAACTTCTAGTTTTTAATAATTTATAATGGGGGTTACTATGGAAAAATGTTAAATTTAATTTATTTGATGGATTTAAATTGGTTTTTATGGGGTTTTTTGAAGAAATAATGGTTTTTTTTAATAATTTTAAGGAAATTTCTGGTTTTTAATAATTTATTATGGGGTTTTGTTAAGGAAAAATGTTAAATTTAATTTATTTGATGGATTTAAATTGATTTTTATGGGGTTTTTTGATGAATTAATGGATTTTTGAATAAATTTTAAGGAAATTTATGGTTTTTAATAATTTATTATGGGGGTTTGTTAAGGAAAAATGTTAAATTTAATTTATTTGATGGATTTAAATTGGTTTTTATTGGGTTTTTTGATGAATTAATGGTATTTTTAATAAATTTTAAGGAAATTTCTGGTTTTTAATAATTTAGTATGGGGTTTTGTTAAGGAAAAATGTTAAATTTTATTTATTTGATGGATTTAAAATGGTTTTTATGGGGTTTTTTGATGAATTAATGGTTTTTTTTTATAAATTTTAAGGAAACTTCTAGTTTTTAATAATTTATAATGGGGGTTACTATGGAAAAATGTTAAATTTAATTTATTAGTTGGATTTAAATCGGTTATTATGGGGGATTGTTAAGGAATTATTGTTATTTTTAAGGATTTTTAATAATTTTTAAGGAAACTTCTAGTTTTAAATAATTTATAATGGGGGTTAGTATGGAAAAATTGTTAAATTTAATTTATTAGTTGGATTTAAATCGGTTATTATGGGGGATTGTTAAGGAATTATTGTTATTTTTAAGGATTTTTATTAAATTTTAAGGAAACTTCTAGTTATTAATAATTTATAATGGGGGTTACTATGGAAAAATGTTAAATTTAATTTATTTGATGGATTTAAATTGGTTTTTATGTGGTTTTTTGACGAAATATTGGTTTTTTTAATAAATTTTAAGGAAATTTCTGATTTTTAATAATTTATTATGGGGTTTTGTTGAGGAAAAATGTTAAATTTAATTTATTTGATGGATTTAAATTGATTTTTATGGGGTTTTTTGATGAATTAATGGATTTTTGAATAAATTTTAAGGAAATTTATGGTTTTTAATAATTTATTATGGGGGTTTGTTAAGGAAAAATGTTAAATTTAATTTATTTGATGGATTTAAATTGGTTTTTATGGGGTTTTTTGATGAATTAATGGTATTTTTAATAAATTTTAAGGAAACTTCTAGTTTTTAATAATTTATAATGGGGGTTACTATGGAAAAATGTTAAATTTAATTTATTAGTTGGATTTAAATCGGTTATTATGGGGGATTGTTAAGGAATTATTGTTATTTTTAAGGGTTTTTATTAAATTTTAAGGAAACTTCTAGTTTTTAATAATTTATAATGGGGGTTACTATGGAAAAATGTTATATTTAATTTATTGGTTGGATTTAAATCGGTTATTATTGGGGATTGTTAAGGAATTATTGTTATTTTTAAGGATTTTTATTAATTTTTAAGGAAACTTCTAGTTTTTAATAATTTATAATGGGGGTTAGTATGGAAAAATGTTAAATTTAATTTATTAGTTGGATTTAAATCGGTTATTATGGGGGATTGTTAAGGAATTATTGTTATTTTTAAGGATTTTTATTAAATTTTAAGGAAACTTCTAGTTTTTAATAATTTATAATGGGGGTTACTATGGAAAAATGTTAAATTTAATTTATTTGATGGATTTAAATTGGTTTTTATGGGGTTTTTTGATGAATTAATGGTTTTTTTTATAAATTTTAAAGAAACTTCTAGTTTTTAATAATTTATAATGGGGGTTACTATGGAAAAATGTTAAATTTAATTTATTTGATGGATTTAAATTGGTTTTTATGGGGTTTTTTGAAGAAATAATGGTTTTTTTTTAATAATTTTAAGGAAATTTCTGGTTTTTAATAATTTATTATGGGGTTTTGTTAAGGAAAAATGTTAAATTTAATTTATTTGATGGATTTAAATTGATTTTTATGGGGTTTTTTGATGAATTAATGGATTTTTGAATAAATTTTAAGGAAATTTATGGTTTTTAATAATTTATTATGGGGGTTTGTTAAGGAAAAATGTTAAATTTAATTTATTTGATGGATTTAAATTGGTTTTTATAGGGTTTTTTGATGAATTAATGGTATTTTTAATAAATTTTAAGAAAATTTCTGGTTTTTAATAATTTAGTATGGCGTTTTGTTAAGGAAAAATGTTAAATTTAATTTATTTGATGGATTTAAAATGGTTTTTATGGGGTTTTTTTGATGAATTAATGGTTTTTTTTATAAATTTTAAGGAAACTTCTAGTTTTTAATAATTTATAATGGGTGTTACTATGGAAAAATGTTAAATTTAATTTATTAGTTGGATTTAAATCGGTTATTATGGGGGATTGTTAAGGAATTATTGTTATTTTTAAGGATTTTTATTAAATTTTAAGGAAACTTCTAGTTTTTAATAATTTATAATGGGGGTTAGTATGGAAAAATGTTAAATTTAATTTATTTGATGGATTTAAATTGATTTTTATGGGGTTTTTTGATGAATTAATGGATTTTTGAATAAATTTTAAGGAAATTTATGGTTTTTAATAATTTATTATGGGGGTTTGTTAAGGAAAAATGTTAAATTTAATTTATTTGATGGATTTAAATTGGTTTTTATGGGGTTTTTTGATGAATTAATGGTATTTTTAATAAATTTTAAGGAAATTTCTGGTTTTTAATAATTTAGTATGGGGTTTTGTTAAGGAAAAATGTTAAATTTAATTTATTAGTTGGATTTAAATCGGTTATTATGGGGGATTGTTAAGGAATTATTGTTATTTTTAAGGATTTTTATTAAATTTTAAAGAAACTTCTAGTTTTTAATAATTTATAATGGGTGTTACTATGGAAAAAATTGTTAAATTTAATTTATTTGATGGATTTAAATGGGTTTTTATGGGGTTTTTTGATGAATTAATTGTTTTTTTTATAAATTTTAAGGAAACTTCTAGTTTTTAATAATTTATAATGGGGGTTAGTATGGAAAAATGTTAAATTTAATTTATTTGATGGATTTAAATTGGTTTTTATGGGGTTTTTTGAAGAAATAATGGTTTTTTTTTATAAATTTTATGGAAACTTCTAGTTTTTAATAATTTATAATGGGGGTTACTATGGAAAAATGTTAAATTTAATTTATTAGTTGGATTTAAAATCGGTTATTATGGGGGATTGTTAAGGAATTATTGTTATTTATAAGGATTTTTATTAAATTTTAAGGAAACTTCTAGTTTTTAATAATTTATAATGGGGGTTAGTATGGAAAAATGTTAAATTTAATTTATTTGATGGATTTAAATTGGTTTTTATGGGGTTTTTTGAAGAAATAATGGTTTTTTTTATAAATTTTAAGGAAACTTCTAGTTTTTAATAATTTATAATGGGGGTTACTATGGAAAAATGTTAAATTTAATTAATTTGATTGATTTAAATTGGTTTTTATGGGGTATTTTGATGAATTAATGGTTTTTTTTTATAAATTTTAAGGAAACTTCTAGTTTTTAATAATTTATAATGGGGGTTAGTATGGAAAAATGTTAAATTTAATTTATTTGATGGATTTAAATTGGTTTTTTATGGGGTTTTTTGATGAATTAATGGTATTTTTAATAAATTTTAAGGAAATTTCTGGTTTTTAATAATTTAGTATGGGGTTTTGTTAAGGAAAAATGTTAAATTTAATTTATTTGATGGATTTAAAATGGTTTTTATGGGGTTTTTTGATGAATTAATGGTTTTTTTTTATAAATTTTAAGGAAACTTCTAGTTTTTAATAATTTATAATGGGGGTTACTATGGAAAAATGTTAAATTTAATTTATTAGTTGGATTTAAATCGGTTATTATGGGGGATTGTTAAGGAATTATTGTTATTTTTAAGGATTTTTATTAAATTTTAAGGAAACTTCTAGTTTTTAATAATTTATAATGGGGGTTAGTATGGAAAAATTGTTAAATTTAATTTATTGGTTGGATTTAAATCGGTTATTATGGGGGATTGTTAAGGAATTATTGTTATTTTTAAGGATTTTTATTAAATTTTAAGGAAACTTCTAGTTTTTAATAATTTATAATGGGGGTTAGTATGGAAAAATGTTAAATTTAATTTATTAGTTGGATTTAAATCGGTTATTATGGGGGATTGTTAAGGAATTATTGTTATTTTTAAGGATTTTTATTAAATTTTAAGGAAACTTCTAGTTTTTAATAATTTATAATGGGGGTTAGTATGGAAAAATGTTAAATTTAATTAATTTGATTGATTTAAATTGGTTTTTATGGGGTTTTTTGATGAATTAATGGTTTTTTTTATAAATTTTAAGGAAACTTCTAGTTTTTAATAATTTATAATGGGGGTTAGTATGGAAAAATGTTAAATTTAATTTATTTGATGGACTTAAATTGGTTTTTATTGGGTTTTTTGACGAAATAATGGTTTTTTTAATAAATTTTAAGGAAATTTCTGATTTTTAATAATTTATTATGGGGTTTTGTTGAGGAAAAATGTTAAATTTAATTTATTTGATGGATTTAAATTGATTTTTATGGGTATTTTTGATGAATTAATGGATTTTTGAATAAATTTTAAGGAAATTTATGGTTTTTAATAATTTATTATGGGGGTTTGTTAAGGAAAAATGTTAAATTTAATTTATTTGATGGATTTAAATTGATTTTTATGGGGTTTTTTTGACGAAATAATGGTTTTTTTAATAAATTTTAAGGAAATTTATGGTTTTTAATAATTTATTATGGGGGTTTGTTAAGGAAAAATGTTAAATTTAATTTATTTGATGGATTTAAATTGGTTATTATGGGGGATTGTTAAGGAATTATTGTTATTTTTAAGGGTTTTTATTAAATTTTAAGGAAACTTCTAGTTTTTAATAATTTATAATGGGGGTTACTATGGAAAAATGTTAAATTTAATTTATTTGATGGATTTAAATCGGTTTTTATGGGGTTTTTTTGACGAAATAATGGTTTTTTTAATAAATTTTAAGGAAATTTCTGGTTTTTAATAATTTATAATGGGGGTTACTATGGAAAAATGTTAAATTTAATTTATTAGTTGGATTTAAATCGGTTATTATGGGGGATTGTTAAGGAATTATTGTTATTTTTAAGGATTTTTATTAAATTTTAAGGAAACTTCTAGTTTTTAATAATTTATAATGGGGGTTAGTATGGAAAAATTGTTAAATTTAATTTATTGGTTGGATTTAAATCGGTTATTATGGGGGATTGTTAAGGAATTATTGTTATTTTTAAGGATTTTTATTAAATTTTAAGGAAACTTCTAGTTTTTAATAATTTATAATGGGGGTTAGTATGGAAAAATGTTAAATTTAATTTATTAGTTGGATTTAAATCGGTTATTATGGGGGATTGTTAAGGAATTATTGTTATTTTTAAGGATTTTTATTAAATTTTAAGGAAACTTCTAGTTTTTAATAATTTATAATGGGGGTTAGTATGGAAAAATGTTAAATTTAATTAATTTGATTGATTTAAATTGGTTTTTATGGGGTTTTTTGATGAATTAATGGTTTTTTTTATAAATTTTAAGGAAACTTCTAGTTTTTAATAATTTATAATGGGGGTTAGTATGGAAAAATGTTAAATTTAATTTATTTGATGGATTTAAATTGGTTTTTATGTGGTTTTTTGATGAATTAATGGTATTTTTAATAAATTTTAAGGAAATTTCTGGTTTTTAATAATTTAGTATGGGGTTTTGTTAAGGAAAAATGTTAAATTTAATTTATTTGATGGATTTAAAATGGTTTTTATGGGGTTTTTTGATGAATTAATGGTTTTTTTTATAAATTTTAAGGAAACTTCTAGTTTTTAATAATTTATAATGGGGGTTACTATGGAAAAATGTTAAATTTAATTTATTAGTTGGATTTAAATCGGTTATTATGGGGGATTGTTAAGGAATTATTGTTATTTTTAAGGATTTTTATTAAATTTTAAGGAAACTTCTAGTTTTTAATAATTTATAATGGGGGTTAGTATGGAAAAATTGTTAAATTTAATTTATTGGTTGGATTTAAATCGGTTATTATGGGGGATTGTTAAGGAATTATTGTTATTTTTAAGGATTTTTATTAAATTTTAAGGAAACTTCTAGTTTTTAATAATTTATAATGGGGGTTAGTATGGAAAAATGTTAAATTTAATTTATTAGTTGGATTTAAATCGGTTATTATGGGGGATTGTTAAGGAATTATTGTTATTTTTAAGGATTTTTATTAAATTTTAAGGAAACTTCTAGTTTTTAATAATTTATAATGGGGGTTAGTATGGAAAAATGTTAAATTTAATTTATTTGATGGATTTAAATTGGTTTTTATGTGGTTTTTTGATGAATTAATGGTATTTTTAATAAATTTTAAGGAAATTTCTGGTTTTTAATAATTTAGTATGGGGTTTTGTTAAGGAAAAATGTTAAATTTAATTTATTTGATGGATTTAAAATGGTTTTTATGGGGTTTTTTGATGAATTAATGGTTTTTTTTATAAATTTTAAGGAAACTTCTAGTTTTTAATAATTTATAATGGGGGTTACTATGGAAAAATGTTAAATTTAATTTATTAGTTGGATTTAAATCGGTTATTATGGGGGATTGTTAAGGAATTATTGTTATTTTTAAGGATTTTTATTAAATTTTAAGGAAACTTCTAGTTTTTAATAATTTATAATGGGGGTTAGTATGGAAAAATTGTTAAATTTAATTTATTGGTTGGATTTAAATCGGTTATTATGGGGGATTGTTAAGGAATTATTGTTATTTTTAAGGATTTTTATTAAATTTTAAGGAAACTTCTAGTTTTTAATAATTTATAATGGGGGTTAGTATGGAAAAATGTTAAATTTAATTTATTAGTTGGATTTAAATCGGTTATTATGGGGGATTGTTAAGGAATTATTGTTATTTTTAAGGATTTTTATTAAATTTTAAGGAAACTTCTAGTTTTTAATAATTTATAATGGGGGTTAGTATGGAAAAATGTTAAATTTAATTTATTTGATTGATTTAAATTGGTTTTTATGGGGTTTTTTGATGAATTAATGGTTTTTTTTATAAATTTTAAGGAAACTTCTAGTTTTTAATAATTTATAATGGGGGTTAGTATGGAAAAATGTTAAATTTAATTTATTAGTTGGATTTAAATCGGTTATTATGGGGGATTGTTAAGGAATTATTGTTATTTTTAAGGATTTTTATTAAATTTTAAGGAAACTTCTAGTTTTTAATAATTTATAATGGGGGTTAGTATGGAAAAATGTTAAATTTAATTTATTTGATGGATTTAAATTGGTTTTTATGGGGTTTTATGATGAATTAATTGTTTTTTTTATAAATTTTAAGGAAACTTCTAGTTTTTAATAATTTATAATAGGGGTTAGTATGGAAAAATGTTAAATTTAATTTATTTGATTGATTTAAATTGGTTTTTATGGGGTTTTTTGATGAATTAATGGTTTTTTTTATAAATTTTAAGGAAACTTCTAGTTTTTAATAATTTATAATGGGGGTTAGTATGGAAAAATGTTAAATTTAATTTATTAGTTGGATTTAAATCGGTTATTATGGGGGATTGTTAAGGAATTATTGTTATTTTTAAGGATTTTTATTAAATTTTAAGGAAACTTCTAGTTTTTAATAATTTATAATGGGGGTTAGTATGGAAAAATGTTAAATTTAATTTATTTGATGGATTTAAATTGGTTTTTATGGGGTTTTATGATGAATTAATTGTTTTTTTTATAAATTTTAAGGAAACTTCTAGTTTTTAATAATTTATAATAGGGGTTAGTATGGAAAAATGTTAAATTTAATTTATTTGATGGATTTAAATTGGTTTTTATGGGGTTTTTTGATGAATTAATGGTTTTTTTTATAAATTTTAAAGAAACTTCTAGTTTTTAATAATTTATAATGGGGGTTACTATGGAAAAATGTTAAATTTAATTTATTTGATGGATTTAAATTGGTTTTTATGGGGTTTTTTGAAGAAATAATGGTTTTTTTAATAAATTTTAAGGAAATTTCTGGTTTTTAATAATTTATTATGGGGTTTTGTTAAGGAAAAATGTTAAATTTAATTTATTTGATGGATTTAAATTGATTTTTATGGGGTTTTTTGATGAATTAATGGATTTTTGAATAAATTTTAAGGAAATTTATGGTTTTTAATAATTTATTATGGGGGTTTGTTAAGGAAAAATGTTAAATTTAATTTATTTGATGGATTTAAAATGGTTTTTATGGGGTTTTTTGATGAATTAATGGTTTTTTTTATAAATTTTAAGGAAACTTCTAGTTTTTAATAATTTATAATGGGGGTTACTATGGAAAAATGTTAAATTTAATTTATTAGTTGGATTTAAATCGGTTATTATGGGGGATTGTTAAGGTATTATTGTTATTTTTAAGGATTTTTATTAAATTTTAAGGAAACTTCTAGTTTTTAATAATTTATAATGGGGGTTAGTATGGAAAAATGTTAAATTTAATTAATTTGATTGATTTAAATTGGTTTTTATGGGGTTTTTTGAGGAATTAATGGTTTTTTTTATAAATTTTAAGGAAACTTCTAGTTTTTAATAATTTATAATGGGGGTTTGTATGGAAAAATGTTAAATTTAATTTATTTGATGGATTTAAATTGGTTTTTATGGGGTTTTATGATGAATTAATTGTTTTTTTTTATAAATTTTAAGGAAACTTCTAGTTTTTAATAATTTATAATAGGGGTTAGTATGGAAAAATGTTAAATTTAATTTATTTGATGGATTTAAATTGGTTTTTATGGGGTTTTTTGATGAATTAATGGTTTTTTTTATAAATTTTAAAGAAACTTCTAGTTTTTAATAATTTATAATGGGGGTTACTATGGAAAAATGTTAAATTTAATTTATTTGATGGATTTAAATTGGTTTTTATGGGGTTTTTTGAAGAAATAATGGTTTTTTTAATAAATTTTAAGGAAATTTCTGGTTTTTAATAATTTATTATGGGGTTTTGTTAAGGAAAAATGTTAAATTTAATTTATTTGATGGATTTAAATTGATTTTTATGGGGTTTTTTGATGAATTAATGGATTTTTGAATAAATTTTAAGGAAATTTATGGTTTTTAATAATTTATTATGGGGGTTTGTTAAGGAAAAATGTTAAATTTAATTTATTTGATGGATTTAAAATGGTTTTTATGGGGTTTTTTGATGAATTAATGGTTTTTTTTTATAAATTTTAAGGAAACTTCTAGTTTTTAATAATTTATAATGGGGGTTACTATGGAAAAATGTTAAATTTAATTTATTAGTTGGATTTAAATCGGTTATTATGGGGGATTGTTAAGGTATTATTGTTATTTTTAAGGATTTTTATTAATTTTAAGGAAACTTCTAGTTTTTAATAATTTATAATGGGGGTTAGTATGGAAAAATGTTAAATTTAATTAATTTGATTGATTTAAATTGGTTTTTATGGGGTTTTTTGAGGAATTAATGGTTTTTTTTATAAATTTTAAGGAAACTTCTAGTTTTTAATAATTTATAATGGGGGTTAGTATGGAAAAATGTTAAATTTAATTTATTTGATGGACTTAAATTGGTTTTTATGGGTTTTTTTGACGAAATAATGGTTTTTTTAATAAATTTTATGGAAATTTCTGATTTTTAATAATTTATTATGGGGTTTTGTTGAGGAAAAATGTTAAATTTAATTTATTTGATGGATTTAAATTGATTTTTATGGGGTTTTTTGATGAATTAATGGATTTTTGAATAAATTTTAAGGAAATTTATGGTTTTTAATAATTTATTATGGGGGTTTGTATGGAAAAATGTTAAATTTAATTTATTTGATGGACTTAAATTGTTTTTATGGGGTTTTTTGACGAAATAATGGTTTTTTTAATAAATTTTATGGAAATTTCTGATTTTTAATAATTTATTATGGGTTTTGTTGAGGAAAAATGTTAAATTTAATTTATTTGATGGATTTAAATTGATTTTTATGGGGTTTTTTGATGAATTAATGGATTTTTGAATAAATTTTAAGGAAATTTATGGTTTTTAATAATTTATTATGGGGGTTTGTTAAGGAAAAATGTTAAATTTAATTTATTAGTTGGATTTAAATCGTTATTATGGGGGATTGTTAAGGAATTATTGTTATTTTTAAGGGTTTTTATTAAATTTTAAGGAAACTTCTAGTTTTTAATAATTTATAATGGGGGTTACTATGGAAAAATGTTAAATTTAATTTATTGGTTGGATTTAAGTCGGTTATTATGGGGGATTGTTAAGGAATTATTGTTATTTTTAAGGATTTTTATTAAATTTTAAGGAAACTTCTAGTTTTTAATAATTTATAATGGGGGTTAGTATGGAAAAATGTTAAATTTAATTTATTAGTTGGATTTAAATCGGTTATTATGGGGGATTGTTAAGGAATTATTGTTATTTTTAAGGATTTTTATTAAATTTTAAGGAAACTTCTAGTTTTTAATAATTTATAATGGGGGTTAGTATGGAAAAATGTTAAATTTAATTTATTTGATGGATTTAAATCGGTATTATGGGGATTGTTAAGGAATTATTGTTATTTTTAAGGATTTTTATTAAATTTTAAGGAAACTTCTAGTTTTTAATAATTTATAATGGGTGTTACTAAGGAATAATGTTAAATTTAATTTATTTGATGGATTTAAAATGGTTTTTATGGGGTTTTTTGATGAATTAATGGTTTTTTTTATAAATTTTAAGGAAACTTCTAGTTTTTAATAATTTATATTGGGGGTTACTATGGAAAAATGTTAAATTTAATTTATTAGTTGGATTTAAATCGGTTATTATGGGGGATTGTTAAGGAATTATTGTTATTTTTAAGGATTTTTATTAAATTTTAAGGAAACTTCTAGTTTTTAATAATTTATAATGGGTGTTACTAAGGAATAATGTTAAATTTAATTTATTTGATGGATTTAAAATGGTTTTTATGGGGTTTTTTGATGAATTAATGGTTTTTTTATAAATTTTAAGGAAACTTCTAGTTTTTAATAATTTATAATGGGGGTTACTATGGAAAAATGTTAAATTTAATTTATTAGTTGGATTTAAATCGGTTATTATGGGGGTTTGTTAAGGAATTATTGTTATTTTTAAGGATTTTTATTAAATTTTAAGGAAACTTCTAGTTTTTAATAATTTATAATGGGGGTTAGTATGGAAAAATGTTAAATTTAATTTATTTGATTGATTTAAATTGGTTTTTATGGGGTTTTTTGATGAATTAATGGTTTTTTTTATAAATTTTAAGGAAACTTCTAGTTTTTAATAATTTATAATGGGGGTTAGTATGGAAAAATGTTAAATTTAATTTATTTGATTGATTTAAATTGGTTTTTATGGGGTTTTTTGATGAATTAATGGTTTTTTTTATAAATTTTAAGGAAACTTCTAGTTTTTAATAATTTATAATGGGGGTTAGTATGGAAAAAATGTTAAATTTAATTTATTTGATGGATTTAAATTGGTTTTTATGGGGTTTTTTGACGAAATATTGGTTTTTTTAATAAATTTTAAGGAAATTTCTGATTTTTAATAATTTATTATGGGGTTTTGTTGAGGAAAAATGTTAAATTTAATTTATATGATGGATTTAAATTGATTTTTATGGGGTTTTTTGATGAATTAATGGATTTTTGAATAAATTTTAAGGAAATTTATGGTTTTTAATAATTTATTATGGGGGTTTGTTAAGGAAAAATGTTAAATTTAATTTATTTGATGGATTTAAATTGGTTTTTATGGGGTTTTTTGATGAATTAATGGTATTTTTAAGGATTTTTATTAAATTTTAAGGAAACTTCTAGTTTTTAATAATTTATAATGGGGGTTAGTATGGAAAAATTGTTAAATTTAATTTATTGGTTGGATTTAAATCGGTTATTATGGGGGATTGTTAAGGAATTATTGTTATTTTTAAGGATTTTTATTAAATTTTAAGGAAACTTCTAGTTTTTAATAATTTATAATGGGGGTTAGTATGGAAAAATGTTAAATTTAATTTATTAGTTGGATTTAAATCGGTTATTATGGGGGATTGTTAAGGAATTATTGTTATTTTTAAGGATTTTTATTAAATTTTAAGGAAACTTCTAGTTTTTAATAATTTATAATGGGGGTTAGTATGGAAAAATGTTAAATTTAATTAATTTGATTGATTTAAATTGGTTTTTATGGGGTTTTTTTGATGAATTAATGGTTTTTTTTATAAATTTTAAGGAAACTTCTAGTTTTTAATAATTTATAATGGGGGTTAGTATGGAAAAATGTTAAATTTAATTTATTTGATGGATTTAAATTGGTTTTTATGTGGTTTTTTGATGAATTAATGGTATTTTTAATAAATTTTAAGGAAATTTCTGGTTTTTAATAATTTAGTATGGGGTTTTGTTAAGGAAAAATGTTAAATTTAATTTATTTGATGGATTTAAAATGGTTTTTATGGGGTTTTTTGATGAATTAATGGTTTTTTTTATAAATTTTAAGGAAACTTCTAGTTTTTAATAATTTATAATGGGGGTTACTATGGAAAAATGTTAAATTTAATTTATTAGTTGGATTTAAATCGGTTATTATGGGGGATTGTTAAGGAATTATTGTTATTTTTAAGGATTTTTATTAAATTTTAAGGAAACTTCTAGTTTTTAATAATTTATAATGGGGGTTAGTATGGAAAAATTGTTAAATTTAATTTATTGGTTGGATTTAAATCGGTTATTATGGGGGATTGTTAAGGAATTATTGTTATTTTTAAGGATTTTTATTAAATTTTAAGGAAACTTCTAGTTTTTAATAATTTATAATGGGGGTTAGTATGGAAAAATGTTAAATTTAATTTATTAGTTGGATTTAAATCGGTTATTATGGGGGATTGTTAAGGAATTATTGTTATTTTTAAGGATTTTTATTAAATTTTAAGGAAACTTCTAGTTTTTAATAATTTATAATGGGGGTTAGTATGGAAAAATGTTAAATTTAATTAATTTGATTGATTTAAATTGGTTTTTATGGGGTTTTTTGATGAATTAATGGTTTTTTTTATAAATTTTAAGGAAACTTCTAGTTTTTAATAATTTATAATGGGGGTTAGTATGGAAAAATGTTAAATTTAATTTATTTGATGGATTTAAATTGGTTTTTATGTGGTTTTTTGATGAATTAATGGTATTTTTAATAAATTTTAAGGAAATTTCTGGTTTTTAATAATTTAGTATGGGGTTTTGTTAAGGAAAAATGTTAAATTTAATTTATTTGATGGATTTAAAATGGTTTTTATGGGGTTTTTTTGATGAATAAATGGTTTTTTTTTATAAATTTTAAGGAAACTTCTAGTTTTTAATAATTTATAATGGGGGTTACTATGGAAAAATGTTAAATTTAATTTATTAGTTGGATTTAAATCGGTTATTATGGGGGATTGTTAAGGAATTATTGTTATTTTTAAGGATTTTTATTAAATTTTAAGGAAACTTCTAGTTTTTAATAATTTATAATGGGGGTTAGTATGGAAAAATTGTTAAATTTAATTTATTGGTTGGATTTAAATCGGTTATTATGGGGGATTGTTAAGGAATTATTGTTATTTTTAAGGATTTTTATTAAATTTTAAGGAAACTTCTAGTTTTTAATAATTTATAATGGGGGTTAGTATGGAAAAATGTTAAATTTAATTTATTAGTTGGATTTAAATCGGTTATTATGGGGGATTGTTAAGGAATTATTGTTATTTTTAAGGATTTTTATTAAATTTTAAGGAAACTTCTAGTTTTTAATAATTTATAATGGGGGTTAGTATGGAAAAATGTTAAATTTAATTTATTTGATTGATTTAAATTGGTTTTTATGGGGTTTTTTGATGAATTAATGGTTTTTTTTATAAATTTTAAGGAAACTTCTAGTTTTTAATAATTTATAATGGGGGTTAGTATGGAAAAATGTTAAATTTAATTTATTAGTTGGATTTAAATCGGTTATTATGGGGGATTGTTAAGGAATTATTGTTATTTTTAAGGATTTTTATTAAATTTTAAGGAAACTTCTAGTTTTTAATAATTTATAATGGGGGTTAGTATGGAAAAATGTTAAATTTAATTTATTTGATGGATTTAAATTGGTTTTTATGGGGTTTTATGATGAATTAATTGTTTTTTTTATAAATTTTAAGGAAACTTCTAGTTTTTAATAATTTATAATAGGGGTTAGTATGGAAAAATGTTAAATTTAATTTATTTGATTGATTTAAATTGGTTTTTATGGGGTTTTTTGATGAATTAATGGTTTTTTTTTATAAATTTTAAGGAAACTTCTAGTTTTTAATAATTTATAATGGGGGTTAGTATGGAAAAATGTTAAATTTAATTTATTAGTTGGATTTAAATCGGTTATTATGGGGGATTGTTAAGGAATTATTGTTATTTTTAAGGATTTTTATTAAATTTTAAGGAAACTTCTAGTTTTTAATAATTTATAATGGGGGGTTAGTATGGAAAAATGTTAAATTTAATTTATTTGATGGATTTAAATTGGTTTTTATGGGGTTTTATGATGAATTAATTGTTTTTTTTTATAAATTTTAAGGAAACTTCTAGTTTTTAATAATTTATAATAGGGGTTAGTATGGAAAAAATGTTAAATTTAATTTATTTGATGGATTTAAATTGGTTTTTTATGGGGTTTTTTGATGAATTAATGGTTTTTTTTATAAATTTTAAAGAAACTTCTAGTTTTTAATAATTTATAATGGGGGTTACTATGGAAAAATGTTAAATTTAATTTATTTGATGGATTTAAATTGGTTTTTATGGGGTTTTTTGAAGAAATAATGGTTTTTTTTAATAAATTTTAAGGAAATTTCTGGTTTTTAATAATTTATTATGGGGTTTTGTTAAGGAAAAATGTTAAATTTAATTTATTTGATGGATTTAAATTGATTTTTATGGGGTTTTTTGATGAATTAATGGATTTTTGAATAAATTTTAAGGAAATTTATGGTTTTTAATAATTTATTATGGGGGTTTGTTAAGGAAAAATGTTAAATTTAATTTATTTGATGGATTTAAAATGGTTTTTATGGGGTTTTTTGATGAATTAATGGTTTTTTTTTATAAATTTTAAGGAAACTTCTAGTTTTTAATAATTTATAATGGGGGTTACTATGGAAAAATGTTAAATTTAATTTATTAGTTGGATTTAAATCGGTTATTATGGGGGATTGTTAAGGTATTATTGTTATTTTTAAGGATTTTTATTAAATTTTAAGGAAACTTCTAGTTTTTAATAATTTATAATGGGGGTTAGTATGGAAAAATGTTAAATTTAATTAATTTGATTGATTTAAATTGGTTTTTATGGGGTTTTTTTGAGGAATTAATGGTTTTTTTTTATAAATTTTAAGGAAACTTCTAGTTTTTAATAATTTATAATGGGGGTTTGTATGGAAAAATGTTAAATTTAATTTATTTGATGGATTTAAATTGGTTTTTATGGGGTTTTATGATGAATTAATTGTTTTTTTTATAAATTTTAAGGAAACTTCTAGTTTTTAATAATTTATAATAGGGGTTAGTATGGAAAAATGTTAAATTTAATTTATTTGATGGATTTAAATTGGTTTTTATGGGGTTTTTTTGATGAATTAATGGTTTTTTTTATAAATTTTAAAGAAACTTCTAGTTTTTAATAATTTATAATGGGGGTTACTATGGAAAAATGTTAAATTTAATTTATTTGATGGATTTAAATTGGTTTTTATGGGGTTTTTTGAAGAAATAATGGTTTTTTTAATAAATTTTAAGGAAATTTCTGGTTTTTAATAATTTATTATGGGGTTTTGTTAAGGAAAAATGTTAAATTTAATTTATTTGATGGATTTAAATTGATTTTTATGGGGTTTTTTGATGAATTAATGGATTTTTGAATAAATTTTAAGGAAATTTATGGTTTTTAATAATTTATTATGGGGGTTTGTTAAGGAAAAATGTTAAATTTAATTTATTTGATGGATTTAAAATGGTTTTTATGGGGTTTTTTGATGAATTAATGGTTTTTTTTATAAATTTTAAGGAAACTTCTAGTTTTTAATAATTTATAATGGGGGTTACTATGGAAAAATGTTAAATTTAATTTATTAGTTGGATTTAAATCGGTTATTATGGGGGATTGTTAAGGTATTATTGTTATTTTTAAGGATTTTTATTAAATTTTAAGGAAACTTCTAGTTTTTAATAATTTATAATGGGGGTTAGTATGGAAAAATGTTAAATTTAATTAATTTGATTGATTTAAATTGGTTTTTATGGGGTTTTTTGAGGAATTAATGGTTTTTTTTTATAAATTTTAAGGAAACTTCTAGTTTTTAATAATTTATAATGGGGGTTAGTATGGAAAAATGTTAAATTTAATTTATTTGATGGACTTAAATTGGTTTTTATGGGTTTTTTTGACGAAATAATGGTTTTTTTTAATAAATTTTATGGAAATTTCTGATTTTTAATAATTTATTATGGGGTTTTGTTGAGGAAAAATGTTAAATTTAATTTATTTGATGGATTTAAATTGATTTTTATGGGGTTTTTTGATGAATTAATGGATTTTTGAATAAATTTTAAGGAAATTTATGGTTTTTAATAATTTATTATGGGGGTTTGTATGGAAAAATGTTAAATTTAATTTATTTGATGGACTTAAATTGGTTTTTATGGGGTTTTTTGACGAAATAATGGTTTTTTTAATAAATTTTATGGAAATTTCTGATTTTTAATAATTTATTATGGGGTTTTGTTGAGGAAAAATGTTAAATTTAATTTATTTGATGGATTTAAATTGATTTTTATGGGGTTTTTTGATGAATTAATGGATTTTTGAATAAATTTTAAGGAAATTTATGGTTTTTAATAATTTATTATGGGGGTTTGTTAAGGAAAAATGTTAAATTTAATTTATTAGTTGGATTTAAATCGGTT
The DNA here is from genome assembly GCF_020882245.1 of Rhopalosiphum padi. Taxonomy (NCBI): domain Eukaryota; kingdom Metazoa; phylum Arthropoda; class Insecta; order Hemiptera; family Aphididae; genus Rhopalosiphum; species Rhopalosiphum padi. The sequence continues at coordinate 4,779,365 of NW_026869996.1, read as the reverse complement.
ATTATGGGGGATTGTTAAGGAATTATTGTTATTTTTAAGGGTTTTTATTAAATTTTAAGGAAACTTCTAGTTTTTAATAATTTATAATGGGGGTTACTATGGAAAAATGTTAAATTTAATTTATTGGTTGGATTTAAGTCGGTTATTATGGGGGATTGTTAAGGAATTATTGTTATTTTTAAGGATTTTTATTAAATTTTAAGGAAACTTCTAGTTTTTAATAATTTATAATGGGGGTTAGTATGGAAAAATGTTAAATTTAATTTATTAGTTGGATTTAAATCGGTTATTATGGGGGATTGTTAAGGAATTATTGTTATTTTTAAGGATTTTTATTAAATTTTAAGGAAACTTCTAGTTTTTAATAATTTATAATGGGGGTTAGTATGGAAAAATGTTAAATTTAATTTATTTGATGGATTTAAATCGGTTATTATGGGGGATTGTTAAGGAATTATTGTTATTTTTAAGGATTTTTATTAAATTTTAAGGAAACTTCTAGTTTTTAATAATTTATAATGGGTGTTACTAAGGAATAATGTTAAATTTAATTTATTTGATGGATTTAAAATGGTTTTTATGGGGTTTTTTGATGAATTAATGGTTTTTTTTATAAATTTTAAGGAAACTTCTAGTTTTTAATAATTTATATTGGGGGTTACTATGGAAAAATGTTAAATTTAATTTATTAGTTGGATTTAAATCGGTTATTATGGGGGATTGTTAAGGAATTATTGTTATTTTTAAGGATTTTTATTAAATTTTAAGGAAACTTCTAGTTTTTAATAATTTATAATGGGTGTTACTAAGGAATAATGTTAAATTTAATTTATTTGATGGATTTAAAATGGTTTTTATGGGGTTTTTTGATGAATTAATGGTTTTTTTTATAAATTTTAAGGAAACTTCTAGTTTTTAATAATTTATAATGGGGGTTACTATGGAAAAATGTTAAATTTAATTTATTAGTTGGATTTAAATCGGTTATTATGGGGGTTTGTTAAGGAATTATTGTTATTTTTAAGGATTTTTATTAAATTTTAAGGAAACTTCTAGTTTTTAATAATTTATAATGGGGGTTAGTATGGAAAAATGTTAAATTTAATTTATTTGATTGATTTAAATTGGTTTTTATGGGGTTTTTTGATGAATTAATGGTTTTTTTTATAAATTTTAAGGAAACTTCTAGTTTTTAATAATTTATAATGGGGGTTAGTATGGAAAAATGTTAAATTTAATTTATTTGATTGATTTAAATTGGTTTTTATGGGGTTTTTTGATGAATTAATGGTTTTTTTTTATAAATTTTAAGGAAACTTCTAGTTTTTAATAATTTATAATGGGGGTTAGTATGGAAAAATGTTAAATTTAATTTATTTGATGGATTTAAATTGGTTTTTATGGGGTTTTTTGACGAAATATTGGTTTTTTTAATAAATTTTAAGGAAATTTCTGATTTTTAATAATTTATTATGGGGTTTTGTTGAGGAAAAATGTTAAATTTAATTTATATGATGGATTTAAATTGATTTTTATGGGGTTTTTTGATGAATTAATGGATTTTTGAATAAATTTTAAGGAAATTTATGGTTTTTAATAATTTATTATGGGGGTTTGTTAAGGAAAAATGTTAAATTTAATTTATTTGATGGATTTAAATTGGTTTTTATGGGGTTTTTTGATGAATTAATGGTATTTTTAATAAATTTTAAGGAAACTTCTAGTTTTTAATAATTTATAATGGGGTTTACTATGGAAAAAATGTTAAATTTAATTTATTTGATGGACTTAAATTGGTTTTTATTGGGTTTTTTGACGAAATAATGGTTTTTTTAATAAATTTTAAGGAAATTTATGGTTTTTAATAATTTATTATGGGGGTTTGTATGGAAAAATGTTAAATTTAATTTATTTGATGGACTTAAATTGGTTTTTATGGGGTTTTTTGACGAAATAATGGTTTTTTTAATAAATTTTATGGAAATTTCTGATTTTTAATAATTTATTATGGGGTTTTGTTGAGGAAAAATGTTAAATTTAATTTATTTGATGGATTTAAATTGATTTTTATGGGGTTTTTTGATGAATTAATGGATTTTTGAATAAATTTTAAGGAAATTTATGGTTTTTAATAATTTATTATGGGGGTTTGTTAAGGAAAAATGTTAAATTTAATTTATTAGTTGGATTTAAATCGGTTATTATGGGGGTTTGTTAAGGAATTATTGTTATTTTTAAGGATTTTTATTAAATTTTAAGGAAACTTCTAGTTTTTAATAATTTATAATGGGGGTTAGTATGGAAAAATGTTAAATTTAATTTATTTGATTGATTTAAATTGGTTTTTATGGGTTTTTTGATGAATTAATGGTTTTTTTTATAAATTTTAAGGAAACTTCTAGTTCTTAATAATTTATAATGGGGGTTAGTATGGAAAAATGTTAAATTTAATTTATTTGATGGATTTAAATTGGTTTTTATGGGGTTTTTTGACGAAATATTGGTTTTTTTAATAAATTTTAAGGAAATTTCTGATTTTTAATAATTTATTATGGGGTTTTGTTGAGGAAAAATGTTAAATTTAATTTATTTGATGGATTTAAATTGATTTTTATGGGGTTTTTTGATGAATTAATGGATTTTTGAATAAATTTTAAGGAAATTTATGGTTTTTAATAATTTATTATGGGGGTTTGTTAAGGAAAAATGTTAAATTTAATTTATTTGATGGATTTAAATTGGTTTTTATGGGGTTTTTTGATGAATTAATGGTATTTTTAATAAATTTTAAGGAAACTTCTAGTTTTTAATAATTTATAATGGGGGTTACTATGGAAAAATGTTAAATTTAATTTATTAGTTGGATTTAAATCGGTTATTATGGGGGATTGTTAAGGTATTATTGTTATTTTTAAGGATTTTTATTAAATTTTAAGGAAACTTCTAGTTTTTAATAATTTATAATGGGGGTTAGTATGGAAAAATGTTAAATTTAATTAATTTGATTGATTTAAATTGGTTTTTATGGGGTTTTTTGATGAATTAATGGTTTTTTTTTATAAATTTTAAGGAAACTTCTAGTTTTTATTAATTTATAATGGGGGTTAGTATGGAAAAATGTTAAATTTAATTTATTTGATGGACTTAAATTGGTTTTTATTGGGTTTTTTGACGAAATAATGGTTTTTTTAATAAATTTTAAGGAAATTTCTGATTTTTAATAATTTATTATGGGGTTTTGTTGAGGAAAAATGTTAAATTTAATTTATTTGATGGATTTAAATTGATTTTTATGGGTATTTTTGATGAATTAATGGATTTTTGAATAAATTTTAAGGAAATTTATGGTTTTTAATAATTTATTATGGGGGTTTGTTAAGGAAAAATGTTAAATTTAATTTATTTGATGATTTAAATTGATTTTTATGGGGTTTTTTGACGAAATAATGGTTTTTTTAATAAATTTTAAGGAAATTTATGGTTTTTAATAATTTATTATGGGGGTTTGTTAAGGAAAAATGTTAAATTTAATTTATTTGATGGATTTAAATTGGTTATTATGGGGGATTGTTAAGGAATTATTGTTATTTTTAAGGGTTTTTATTAAATTTTAAGGAAACTTCTAGTTTTTAATAATTTATAATGGGGGTTACTATGGAAAAATGTTAAATTTAATTTATTTGATGGATTTAAATCGGTTTTTATGGGGTTTTTTTGACGAAATAATGGTTTTTTTAATAAATTTTAAGGAAATTTCTGGTTTTTAATAATTTATTATGGGGTTTTGTTGAGGAAAAATGTTAAATTTAATTTATTTGATGGATTTAAATTGATTTTTATGGGGTTTTTTTAATGAATTAATGGATTTTTGAATAAATTTTAAGGAAATTTATGGTTTTTAATAATTTATTATGGGGGTTTGTTAAGGAAAAATGTTAAATTTAATTTATTTGATGGATTTAAATTGGTTTTTATGGGGTTTTTTGATGAATTAATGGTATTTTTAATAAATTTTAAGGAAATTTCTGGTTTTTAATAATTTAGTATGGGGTTTTGTTAAGGAAAAATGTTAAATTTAATTTATTAGTTGGATTTAAATCGGTTATTATGGGGGATTGTTAAGGAATTATTGTTATTTTTAAGGATTTTTATTAAATTTTAAAGAAACTTCTAGTTTTTAATAATTTATAATGGGTGTTACTATGGAAAAATTGTTAAATTTAATTTATTTGATGGATTTAAATTGGTTTTTATGGGGTTTTTTGATGAATTAATTGTTTTTTTTTATAAATTTTAAGGAAACTTCTAGTTTTTAATAATTTATAATGGGGGTTAGTATGGAAAAATGTTAAATTTAATTTATTTGATGGATTTAAATTGGTTTTTATGGGGTTTTTTGAAGAAATAATGGTTTTTTTTTATAAATTTTAAGGAAACTTCTAGTTTTTAATAATTTACAATGGGGGTTACTATGGAAAAATGTTAAATTTAATTTATTAGTTGGATTTAAATCGGTTATTATGGGGGATTGTTAAGGAATTATTGTTATTTATAAGGATTTTTATTAAATTTTAAGGAAACTTCTAGTTTTTAATAATTTATAATGAGGGTTAGTATGGAAAAATGTTAAATTTAATTTATTTGATGGATTTAAATTGGTTTTTATGGGGTTTTATGATGAATTAATTGTTTTTTTTATAAATTTTAAGGAAACTTCTAGTTTTTAATAATTTATAATAGGGGTTAGTATGGAAAAATGTTAAATTTAATTTATTTGATGGATTTAAATTGGTTTTTATGGGGTTTTTTGATGAATTAATGGTTTTTTTTTATAAATTTTAAAGAAACTTCTAGTTTTTAATAATTTATAATGGGGGTTACTATGGAAAAATGTTAAATTTAATTTATTTGATGGATTTAAATTGGTTTTTATGGGGTTTTTTGAAGAAATAATGGTTTTTTTTAATAAATTTTAAGGAAATTTCTGGTTTTTAATAATTTATTATGGGGTTTTGTTAAGGAAAAATGTTAAATTTAATTTATTTGATGGATTTAAATTGATTTTTATGGGGTTTTTTGATGAATTAATGGATTTTTGAATAAATTTTAAGGAAATTTATGGTTTTTAATAATTTATTATGGGGGTTTGTTAAGGAAAAATGTTAAATTTAATTTATTTGATGGATTTAAAATGGTTTTTATGGGGTTTTTTGATGAATTAATGGTTTTTTTTATAAATTTTAAGGAAACTTCTAGTTTTTAATAATTTATAATGGGGGTTACTATGGAAAAATGTTAAATTTAATTTATTAGTTGGATTTAAATCGGTTATTATGGGGGATTGTTAAGGTATTATTGTTATTTTTAAGGATTTTTATTAAATTTTAAGGAAACTTCTAGTTTTTAATAATTTATAATGGGGGTTAGTATGGAAAAATGTTAAATTTAATTAATTTGATTGATTTAAATTGGTTTTTATGGGGTTTTTTGATGAATTAATGGTTTTTTTTATAAATTTTAAGGAAACTTCTAGTTTTTAATAATTTATAATGGGGGTTAGTATGGAAAAATGTTAAATTTAATTTATTTGATGGATTTAAATTGGTTTTTATGGGGTTTTTTGATGAATTAATGGTATTTTTAATAAATTTTAAGGAAATTTCTGGTTTTTAATAATTTAGTATGGGGTTTTGTTAAGGAAAAATGTTAAATTTAATTTATTTGATGGATTTAAAATGGTTTTTATGGGGTTTTTTGATGAATTAATGGTTTTTTTTATAAATTTTAAGGAAACTTCTAGTTTTTAATAATTTATAATGGGGGTTAGTATGGAAAAATTGTTAAATTTAATTTATTGGTTGGATTTAAATCGGTTATTATGGGGGATTGTTAAGGAATTATTGTTATTTTTAAGGATTTTTATTAAATTTTAAGGAAACTTCTAGTTTTTAATAATTTATAATGGGGGTTAGTATGGAAAAATGTTAAATTTAATTTATTAGTTGGATTTAAATCGGTTATTATGGGGGATTGTTAAGGAATTATTGTTATTTTTAAGGATTTTTATTAAATTTTAAGGAAACTTCTAGTTTTTAATAATTTATAATGGGGGTTAGTATGGAAAAATGTTAAATTTAATTTATTTGATTGATTTAAATTGGTTTTTATGGGGTTTTTTGATGAATTAATGGTTTTTTTTATAAATTTTAAGGAAACTTCTAGTTATTAATAATTTATAATGGGGGTTACTATGGAAAAATGTTAAATTTAATTTATTAGTTGGATTTAAATCGGTAATTATGGGGGATTGTTAAGGAATTATTGTTATTTTTAAGGATTTTTATTAAATTTTAAGGAAACTTCTAGTTTTTAATAATTTATAATGGGGGTTAGTATGGAAAAATGTTAAATTTAATTTATTTGATGGATTTAAATTGGTTTTTTATGGGGTTTTATGATGAATTAATTGTTTTTTTTATAAATTTTAAGGAAACTTCTAGTTTTTAATAATTTATAATAGGGGTTAGTATGGAAAAATGTTAAATTTAATTTATTTGATGGATTTAAATTGGTTTTTATGGGGTTTTTTGATGAATTAATGGTTTTTTTTATAAATTTTAAAGAAACTTCTAGTTTTTAATAATTTATAATGGGGGTTACTATGGAAAAATGTTAAATTTAATTTATTTGATGGATTTAAATTGGTTTTTATGGGGTTTTTTGAAGAAATAATGGTTTTTTTAATAAATTTTAAGGAAATTTCTGGTTTTTAATAATTTATTATGGGGTTTTGTTAAGGAAAAATGTTAAATTTAATTTATTTGATGGATTTAAATTGATTTTTATGGGGTTTTTTGATGAATTAATGGATTTTTGAATAAATTTTAAGGAAATTTATGGTTTTTAATAATTTATTATGGGGGTTTGTTAAGGAAAAATGTTAAATTTAATTTATTTGATGGATTTAAAATGGTTTTTATGGGGTTTTTTGATGAATTAATGGTTTTTTTTATAAATTTTAAGGAAACTTCTAGTTTTTAATAATTTATAATGGGGGTTACTATGGAAAAATGTTAAATTTAATTTATTAGTTGGATTTAAATCGGTTATTATGGGGGATTGTTAAGGTATTATTGTTATTTTTAAGGATTTTTATTAAATTTTAAGGAAACTTCTAGTTTTTAATAATTTATAATGGGGGTTAGTATGGAAAAATGTTAAATTTAATTAATTTGATTGATTTAAATTGGTTTTTATGGGGTTTTTTGATGAATTAATGGTTTTTTTTATAAATTTTAAGGAAACTTCTAGTTTTTAATAATTTATAATGGGGGTTAGTATGGAAAAATGTTAAATTTAATTTATTTGATGGATTTAAATTGGTTTTTATGGGGTTTTTTGATGAATTAATGGTATTTTTAATAAATTTTAAGGAAATTTCTGGTTTTTAATAATTTAGTATGGGGTTTTGTTAAGGAAAAATGTTAAATTTAATTTATTTGATGGATTTAAAATGGTTTTTATGGGGTTTTTTGATGAATTAATGGTTTTTTTTTATAAATTTTAAGGAAACTTCTAGTTTTTAATAATTTATAATGGGGGTTACTATGGAAAAATGTTAAATTTAATTTATTAGTTGGATTTAAATCGGTTATTATGGGGGATTGTTAAGGAATTATTGTTATTTTTAAGGATTTTTATTAAATTTTAAGGAAACTTCTAGTTTTTAATAATTTATAATGGGGGTTAGTATGGAAAAATTGTTAAATTTAATTTATTGGTTGGATTTAAATCGGTTATTATGGGGGATTGTTAAGGAATTATTGTTATTTTTAAGGATTTTTATTAAATTTTAAGGAAACTTCTAGTTTTTAATAATTTATAATGGGGGTTAGTATGGAAAAATGTTAAATTTAATTTATTAGTTGGATTTAAATCGGTTATTATGGGGGATTGTTAAGGAATTATTGTTATTTTTAAGGATTTTTATTAAATTTTAAGGAAACTTCTAGTTTTTAATAATTTATAATGGGGGTTAGTATGGAAAAATGTTAAATTTAATTTATTTGATTGATTTAAATTGGTTTTTATGGGGTTTTTTGATGAATTAATGGTTTTTTTTTATAAATTTTAAGGAAACTTCTAGTTATTAATAATTTATAATGGGGGTTACTATGGAAAAATGTTAAATTTAATTTATTAGTTGGATTTAAATCGGTTATTATGGGGGATTGTTAAGGAATTATTGTTATTTTTAAGGATTTTTATTAAATTTTAAGGAAACTTCTAGTTTTTAATAATTTATAATGGGGGTTAGTATGGAAAAATGTTAAATTTAATTTATTTGATGGATTTAAATTGGTTTTTATGGGGTTTTTTTGACGAAATAATGGTTTTTTTAATAAATTTTAAGGAAATTTCTGGTTTTTAATAATTTATTATGGGGTTTTGTTGAGGAAAAATGTTAAATTTAATTTATTTGATGGATTTAAATTGATTTTTATGGGGTTTTTTGATGAATTAATGGATTTTTGAATAAATTTTAAGGAAATTTATGGTTTTTAATAATTTATTATGGGGGTTTGTTAAGGAAAAATGTTAAATTTAATTTATTTGATGGATTTAAAATGGTTTTTATGGGGTTTTTTGATGAATTAATGGTTTTTTTTATAAATTTTAAGGAAACTTCTAGTTTTTAATAATTTATAATGGGGGTTACTATGGAAAAATGTTAAATTTAATTTATTAGTTGGATTTAAATCGGTTATTATGGGGGATTGTTAAGGAATTATTGTTATTTTTAAGGATTTTTATTAAATTTTAAGGAAACTTCTAGTTTTTAATAATTTATAATGGGGGTTAGTATGGAAAAAATGTTAAATTTAATTTATTTGATTGATTTAAATTGGTTTTTATGGGGTTTTTTGATGAATTAATGGTTTTTTTTATAAATTTTAAGGAAACTTCTAGTTATTAATAATTTATAATGGGGGTTACTATGGAAAAATGTTAAATTTAATTTATTAGTTGGATTTAAATCGGTAATTATGGGGGATTGTTAAGGAATTATTGTTATTTTTAAGGATTTTTATTAAATTTTAAGGAAACTTCTAGTTTTTAATAATTTATAATGGGGGTTAGTATGGAAAAATGTTAAATTTAATTTATTTGATGGATTTAAATTGGTTTTTATGGGGTTTTATGATGAATTAATTGTTTTTTTTATAAATTTTAAGGAAACTTCTAGTTTTTAATAATTTATAATAGGGGTTAGTATGGAAAAATGTTAAATTTAATTTATTTGATGGATTTAAATTGGTTTTTATGGGGTTTTTTGATGAATTAATGGTTTTTTTTTATAAATTTTAAAGAAACTTCTAGTTTTTAATAATTTATAATGGGGGTTACTATGGAAAAAATGTTAAATTTAATTTATTTGATGGATTTAAATTGGTTTTTATGGGGTTTTTTGAAGAAATAATGGTTTTTTTAATAAATTTTAAGGAAATTTCTGGTTTTTAATAATTTATTATGGGGGTTTGTTAAGGAAAAATGTTAAATTTAATTTATTTGATGGATTAAAAATGGTTTTTATGGGGTTTTTTGATGAATTAATGGTTTTTTTTTATAAATTTTAAGGAAACTTCTAGTTTTTAATAATTTATAATGGGGGTTACTATGGAAAAATGTTAAATTTAATTTATTAGTTGGATTTAAATCGGTTATTATGGGGGATTGTTAAGGTATTATTGTTATTTTTAAGGATTTTTATTAAATTTTAAGGAAACTTCTAGTTTTTAATAATTTATAATGGGGGTTAGTATGGAAAAATGTTAAATTTAATTAATTTGATTGATTTAAATTGGTTTTTATGGGGTTTTTTGATGAATTAATGGTTTTTTTTATAAATTTTAAGGAAACTTCTAGTTTTTAATAATTTATAATGGGGGTTAGTATGGAAAAATGTTAAATTTAATTTATTTGATGGATTTTAAATTGGTTTTTATGGGGTTTTTTGATGAATTAATGGTATTTTTAATAAATTTTAAGGAAATTTCTGGTTTTTAATAATTTAGTATGGGGTTTTGTTAAGGAAAAATGTTAAATTTAATTTATTTGATGGATTTAAAATGGTTTTTATGGGGTTTTTTGATGAATTAATGGTTTTTTTTTATAAATTTTAAGGAAACTTCTAGTTTTTAATAATTTATAATGGGGGTTACTATGGAAAAATGTTAAATTTAATTTATTAGTTGGATTTAAATCGGTTATTATGGGGGATTGTTAAGGAATTATTGTTATTTTTAAGGATTTTTATTAAATTTTAAGGAAACTTCTAGTTTTTAATAATTTATAATGGGGGTTAGTATGGAAAAATTGTTAAATTTAATTTATTGGTTGGATTTAAATCGGTTATTATGGGGGATTGTTAAGGAATTATTGTTATTTTTAAGGATTTTTATTAAATTTTAAGGAAACTTCTAGTTTTTAATAATTTATAATGGGGGTTAGTATGGAAAAATGTTAAATTTAATTTATTAGTTGGATTTAAATCGGTTATTATGGGGGATTGTTAAGGAATTATTGTTATTTTTAAGGATTTTTATTAAATTTTAAGGAAATTTCTGGTTTTTAATAATTTATTATGGGGTTTTGTTAAGGAAAAATGTTAAATTTAATTTATTTGATGGATTTAAATTGATTTTTATGGGGTTTTTTGATGAATTAATGGATTTTTGAATAAATTTTAAGGAAATTTATGGTTTTTAATAATTTATTATGGGGGTTTGTTAAGGAAAAATGTTAAATTTAATTTATTTGATGGATTTAAAATGGTTTTTATGGGGTTTTTTGATGAATTAATGGTTTTTTTTATAAATTTTAAGGAAACTTCTAGTTTTTAATAATTTATAATGGGGGTTACTATGGAAAAATGTTAAATTTAATTTATTAGTTGGATTTAAATCGGTTATTATGGGGGATTGTTAAGGTATTATTGTTATTTTTAAGGATTTTTATTAAATTTTAAGGAAACTTCTAGTTTTTAATAATTTATAATGGGGGTTAGTATGGAAAAATGTTAAATTTAATTAATTTGATTGATTTAAATTGGTTTTTATGGGGTTTTTTGATGAATTAATGGTTTTTTTTATAAATTTTAAGGAAACTTCTAGTTTTTAATAATTTATAATGGGGGTTAGTATGGAAAAATGTTAAATTTAATTTATTTGATGGATTTAAATTGGTTTTTATGGGGTTTTTTGATGAATTAATGGTATTTTTAATAAATTTTAAGGAAATTTCTGGTTTTTAATAATTTAGTATGGGGTTTTGTTATGGAAAAATGTTAAATTTAATTTATTTGATGGATTTAAAATGGTTTTTATGGGGTTTTTTGATGAATTAATGGTTTTTTTTATAAATTTTAAGGAAACTTCTAGTTTTTAATAATTTATAATGGGGGTTAGTATGGAAAAATTGTTAAATTTAATTTATTGGTTGGATTTAAATCGGTTATTATGGGGGATTGTTAAGGAATTATTGTTATTTTTAAGGATTTTTATTAAATTTTAAGGAAACTTCTAGTTTTTAATAATTTATAATGGGGGTTAGTATGGAAAAATGTTAAATTTAATTTATTAGTTGGATTTAAATCGGTTATTATGGGGGATTGTTAAGGAATTATTGTTATTTTTAAGGATTTTTATTAAATTTTAAGGAAACTTCTAGTTTTTAATAATTTATAATGGGGGTTAGTATGGAAAAATGTTAAATTTAATTTATTTGATTGATTTAAATTGGTTTTTATGGGGTTTTTTGATGAATTAATGGTTTTTTTTATAAATTTTAAGGAAACTTCTAGTTATTAATAATTTATAATGGGGGTTACTATGGAAAAATGTTAAATTTAATTTATTAGTTGGATTTAAATCGGTAATTATGGGGGATTGTTAAGGAATTATTGTTATTTTAAGGATTTTTATTAAATTTTAAGGAAACTTCTAGTTTTTAATAATTTATAATGGGGGTTAGTATGGAAAAATGTTAAATTTAATTTATTTGATGGATTTAAATTGGTTTTTATGGGGTTTTATGATGAATTAACTGTTTTTTTTATAAATTTTAAGGAAACTTCTAGTTTTTAATAATTTATAATAGGGGTTAGTATGGAAAAATGTTAAATTTAATTTATTTGATGGATTTAAATTGGTTTTTATGGGGTTTTTTGATGAATTAATGGTTTTTTTTATAAATTTTAAAGAAACTTCTAGTTTTTAATAATTTATAATGGGGGTTACTATGGAAAAATGTTAAATTTAATTTATTTGATGGATTTAAATTGGTTTTTATGGGGTTTTTTGAAGAAATAATGGTTTTTTTTAATAAATTTTAAGGAAATTTCTGGTTTTTAATAATTTATTATGGGGTTTTGTTAAGGAAAAATGTTAAATTTAATTTATTTGATGGATTTAAATTGATTTTTATGGGGTTTTTTGATGAATTAATGGATTTTTGAATAAATTTTAAGGAAATTTATGGTTTTTAATAATTTATTATGGGGGTTTGTTAAGGAAAAATGTTAAATTTAATTTATTTGATGGATTTAAAATGGTTTTTATGGGGTTTTTTGATGAATTAATGGTTTTTTTTATAAATTTTAAGGAAACTTCTAGTTTTTAATAATTTATAATGGGGGTTACTATGGAAAAATGTTAAATTTAATTTATTAGTTGGATTTAAATCGGTTATTATGGGGGATTGTTAAGGTATTATTGTTATTTTTAAGGATTTTTATTAAATTTTAAGGAAACTTCTAGTTTTTAATAATTTATAATGGGGGTTAGTATGGAAAAATGTTAAATTTAATTAATTTGATTGATTTAAATTGGTTTTTATGGGGTTTTTTGATGAATTAATGGTTTTTTTTTATAAATTTTAAGGAAACTTCTAGTTTTTAATAATTTATAATGGGGGTTAGTATGGAAAAATGTTAAATTTAATTTATTTGATGGATTTAAATTGGTTTTTATGGGGTTTTTTGATGAATTAATGGTATTTTTAATAAATTTTAAGGAAATTTCTGGTTTTTAATAATTTAGTATGGGGTTTTGTTAAGGAAAAATGTTAAATTTAATTTATTTGATGGATTTAAAATGGTTTTTATGGGGTTTTTTGATGAATTAATGGTTTTTTTTATAAATTTTAAGGAAACTTCTAGTTTTTAATAATTTATAATGGGGGTTACTATGGAAAAATGTTAAATTTAATTTATTAGTTGGATTTAAATCGGTTATTATGGGGGATTGTTAAGGAATTATTGTTATTTTTAAGGATTTTTATTAAATTTTAAGGAAACTTCTAGTTTTTAATAATTTATAATGGGGGTTAGTATGGAAAAATTGTTAAATTTAATTTATTGGTTGGATTTAAATCGGTTATTATGGGGGATTGTTAAGGAATTATTGTTATTTTTAAGGATTTTTATTAAATTTTAAGGAAACTTCTAGTTTTTAATAATTTATAATGGGGGTTAGTATGGAAAAAATGTTAAATTTAATTTATTAGTTGGATTTAAATCGGTTATTATGGGGGATTGTTAAGGAATTATTGTTATTTTTAAGGATTTTTATTAAATTTTAAGGGAAAATTCTAGTTTTTAATAATTTATAATGGGGGTTAGTATGGAAAAATGTTAAATTTAATTTATTTGATTGATTTAAATTGGTTTTTAATGGGGTTTTTTGATGAATTAATGGTTTTTTTTATAAATTTTAAGGAAACTTCTAGTTATTAATAATTTATAATGGGGGGTTACTATGGAAAAATGTTAAATTTAATTTATTAGTTGGATTTAAATCGGTTATTATGGGGGATTGTTAAGGAATTATTGTTATTTTTAAGGATTTTTATTAAATTTTAAGGAAACTTCTAGTTTTTAATAATTTATAATGGGGGTTAGTATGGAAAAATGTTAAATTTAATTTATTTGATGGATTTAAATTGGTTTTTATGGGGTTTTTTGACGAAATAATGGTTTTTTTAATAAATTTTAAGGAAATTTCTGGTTTTTAATAATTTATTATGGGGTTTTGTTGAGGAAAAATGTTAAATTTAATTTATTTGATGGATTTAAATTGATTTTTATGGGGTTTTTTGATGAATTAATGGATTTTTGAATAAATTTTAAGGAAATTTATGGTTTTTAATAATTTATTATGGGGGTTTGTTAAGGAAAAATGTTAAATTTAATTTATTTGATGGATTTAAAATGGTTTTTATGGGGTTTTTTTGATGAATTAATGGTTTTTTTTATAAATTTTAAGGAAACTTCTAGTTTTTAATAATTTATAATGGGGGTTACTATGGAAAAATGTTAAATTTAATTTATTAGTTGGATTTAAATCGGTTATTATGGGGGATTGTTAAGGAATTATTGTTATTTTTAAGGATTTTTATTAATTTTTAAGGAAACTTCTAGTTTTAAATAATTTATAATGGGGGTTAGTATGGAAAAATTGTTAAATTTAATTTATTAGTTGGATTTTAATCGGTTATTATGGGGGATTGTTAAGGAATTATTGTTATTTTTAAGGATTTTTATTAATTTTTAAGGAAACTTCTAGTTTTTAATAATTTATAATGGGGGTTAGTATGGAAAAATGTTAAATTTAATTTATTAGTTGGATTTAAATCGGTTATTATGGGGGATTGTTAAGGAATTATTGTTATTTTTAAGGATTTTTATTAAATTTTAAGGAAACTTCTAGTTTTTAATAATTTATAATGGGGGTTACTATGGAAAAATGTTAAATTTAATTTATTTGATGGATTTAAATTGGTTTTTATGGGGATTTTTGATGAATTAATGGTTTTTTTTATAAATTTTAAAGAAACTTCTAGTTTTTAATAATTTATAATGGGGGTTACTATGGAAAAATGTTAAATTTAATTTATTTGATGGATTTAAATTGGTTTTTATGGGGTTTTTTGAAGAAATAATGGTTTTTTTTTAATAATTTTAAGGAAATTTCTGGTTTTTAATAATTTATTATGGGGTTTTGTTAAGGAAAAATGTTAAATTTAATTTATTTGATGGATTTAAATTGATTTTTATGGGGTTTTTTGATGAATTAATGGATTTTTGAATAAATTTTAAGGAAATTTATGGTTTTTAATAATTTATTATGGGGGTTTGTTAAGGAAAAATGTTAAATTTAATTTATTTGATGGATTTAAATTGGTTTTTATTGGGTTTTTTGATGAATTAATGGTATTTTTAATAAATTTTAAGGAAATTTCTGGTTTTTAATAATTTAGTATGGGGTTTTGTTAAGGAAAAATGTTAAATTTTATTTATTTGATGGATTTAAAATGGTTTTTATGGGGTTTTTTGATGAATTAATGGTTTTTTTTTATAAATTTTAAGGAAACTTCTAGTTTTTAATAATTTATAATGGGGGTTACTATGGAAAAATGTTAAATTTAATTTATTAGTTGGATTTAAATCGGTTATTATGGGGGATTGTTAAGGAATTATTGTTATTTTTAAGGATTTTTAATAATTTTTAAGGAAACTTCTAGTTTTAAATAATTTATAATGGGGGTTAGTATGGAAAAATTGTTAAATTTAATTTATTAGTTGGATTTAAATCGGTTATTATGGGGGATTGTTAAGGAATTATTGTTATTTTTAAGGATTTTTATTAAATTTTAAGGAAACTTCTAGTTATTAATAATTTATAATGGGGGTTACTATGGAAAAATGTTAAATTTAATTTATTTGATGGATTTAAATTGGTTTTTATGTGGTTTTTTGACGAAATATTGGTTTTTTTAATAAATTTTAAGGAAATTTCTGATTTTTAATAATTTATTATGGGGTTTTGTTGAGGAAAAATGTTAAATTTAATTTATTTGATGGATTTAAATTGATTTTTATGGGGTTTTTTGATGAATTAATGGATTTTTGAATAAATTTTAAGGAAATTTATGGTTTTTAATAATTTATTATGGGGGTTTGTTAAGGAAAAATGTTAAATTTAATTTATTTGATGGATTTAAATTGGTTTTTATGGGGTTTTTTGATGAATTAATGGTATTTTTAATAAATTTTAAGGAAACTTCTAGTTTTTAATAATTTATAATGGGGGTTACTATGGAAAAATGTTAAATTTAATTTATTAGTTGGATTTAAATCGGTTATTATGGGGGATTGTTAAGGAATTATTGTTATTTTTAAGGGTTTTTATTAAATTTTAAGGAAACTTCTAGTTTTTAATAATTTATAATGGGGGTTACTATGGAAAAATGTTATATTTAATTTATTGGTTGGATTTAAATCGGTTATTATTGGGGATTGTTAAGGAATTATTGTTATTTTTAAGGATTTTTATTAAATTTTAAGGAAACTTCTAGTTTTTAATAATTTATAATGGGGGTTAGTATGGAAAAATTGTTAAATTTAATTTATTGGTTGGATTTAAATCGGTTATTATGGGGGATTGTTAAGGAATTATTGTTATTTTTAAGGATTTTTATTAAATTTTAAGGAAACTTCTAGTTTTTAATAATTTATAATGGGGGTTAGTATGGAAAAATGTTAAATTTAATTTATTAGTTGGATTTAAATCGGTTATTATGGGGGATTGTTAAGGAATTATTGTTATTTTTAAGGATTTTTATTAAATTTTAAGGAAAATTCTAGTTTTTAATAATTTATAATGGGGGTTAGTATGGAAAAATGTTAAATTTAATTTATTTGATTGATTTAAATTGGTTTTTAATGGGGTTTTTTGATGAATTAATGGTTTTTTTTATAAATTTTAAGGAAACTTCTAGTTATTAATAATTTATAATGGGGGTTACTATGGAAAAATGTTAAATTTAATTTATTAGTTGGATTTAAATCGGTTATTATGGGGGATTGTTAAGGAATTATTGTTATTTTTAAGGATTTTTATTAAATTTTAAGGAAACTTCTAGTTTTTAATAATTTATAATGGGGGTTAGTATGGAAAAATGTTAAATTTAATTTATTTGATGGATTTAAATTGGTTTTTATGGGGTTTTTTGACGAAATAATGGTTTTTTTAATAAATTTTAAGGAAATTTCTGGTTTTTAATAATTTATTATGGGGTTTTGTTGAGGAAAAATGTTAAATTTAATTTATTTGATGGATTTAAATTGATTTTTATGGGGTTTTTTGATGAATTAATGGATTTTTGAATAAATTTTAAGGAAATTTATGGTTTTTAATAATTTATTATGGGGGTTTGTTAAGGAAAAATGTTAAATTTAATTTATTTGATGGATTTAAAATGGTTTTTATGGGGTTTTTTGATGAATTAATGGTTTTTTTTTATAAATTTTAAGGAAACTTCTAGTTTTTAATAATTTATAATGGGGGTTACTATGGAAAAATGTTAAATTTAATTTATTAGTTGGATTTAAATCGGTTATTATGGGGGATTGTTAAGGAATTATTGTTATTTTTAAGGATTTTTATTAATTTTTAAGGAAACTTCTAGTTTTAAATAATTTATAATGGGGGTTAGTATGGAAAAATTGTTAAATTTAATTTATTAGTTGGATTTTAATCGGTTATTATGGGGGATTGTTAAGGAATTATTGTTATTTTTAAGGATTTTTATTAATTTTTAAGGAAACTTCTAGTTTTTAATAATTTATAATGGGGGTTAGTATGGAAAAATGTTAAATTTAATTTATTAGTTGGATTTAAATCGGTTATTATGGGGGATTGTTAAGGAATTATTGTTATTTTTAAGGATTTTTATTAAATTTTAAGGAAACTTCTAGTTTTTAATAATTTATAATGGGGGTTACTATGGAAAAATGTTAAATTTAATTTATTTGATGGATTTAAATTGGTTTTTATGGGGATTTTTGATGAATTAATGGTTTTTTTTATAAATTTTAAAGAAACTTCTAGTTTTTAATAATTTATAATGGGGGTTACTATGGAAAAATGTTAAATTTAATTTATTTGATGGATTTAAATTGGTTTTTATGGGGTTTTTTGAAGAAATAATGGTTTTTTTTAATAATTTTAAGGAAATTTCTGGTTTTTAATAATTTATTATGGGGTTTTGTTAAGGAAAAATGTTAAATTTAATTTATTTGATGGATTTAAATTGATTTTTATGGGGTTTTTTGATGAATTAATGGATTTTTGAATAAATTTTAAGGAAATTTATGGTTTTTAATAATTTATTATGGGGGTTTGTTAAGGAAAAATGTTAAATTTAATTTATTTGATGGATTTAAATTGGTTTTTATTGGGTTTTTTGATGAATTAATGGTATTTTTAATAAATTTTAAGGAAATTTCTGGTTTTTAATAATTTAGTATGGGGTTTTGTTAAGGAAAAATGTTAAATTTTATTTATTTGATGGATTTAAAATGGTTTTTATGGGGTTTTTTGATGAATTAATGGTTTTTTTTTATAAATTTTAAGGAAACTTCTAGTTTTTAATAATTTATAATGGGGGTTACTATGGAAAAATGTTAAATTTAATTTATTAGTTGGATTTAAATCGGTTATTATGGGGGATTGTTAAGGAATTATTGTTATTTTTAAGGATTTTTAATAATTTTTAAGGAAACTTCTAGTTTTAAATAATTTATAATGGGGGTTAGTATGGAAAAATTGTTAAATTTAATTTATTAGTTGGATTTAAATCGGTTATTATGGGGGATTGTTAAGGAATTATTGTTATTTTTAAGGATTTTTATTAAATTTTAAGGAAACTTCTAGTTATTAATAATTTATAATGGGGGTTACTATGGAAAAATGTTAAATTTAATTTATTTGATGGATTTAAATTGGTTTTTATGTGGTTTTTTGACGAAATATTGGTTTTTTTAATAAATTTTAAGGAAATTTCTGATTTTTAATAATTTATTATGGGGTTTTGTTGAGGAAAAATGTTAAATTTAATTTATTTGATGGATTTAAATTGATTTTTATGGGGTTTTTTGATGAATTAATGGATTTTTGAATAAATTTTAAGGAAATTTATGGTTTTTAATAATTTATTATGGGGGTTTGTTAAGGAAAAATGTTAAATTTAATTTATTTGATGGATTTAAATTGGTTTTTATGGGGTTTTTTGATGAATTAATGGTATTTTTAATAAATTTTAAGGAAACTTCTAGTTTTTAATAATTTATAATGGGGGTTACTATGGAAAAATGTTAAATTTAATTTATTAGTTGGATTTAAATCGGTTATTATGGGGGATTGTTAAGGAATTATTGTTATTTTTAAGGGTTTTTATTAAATTTTAAGGAAACTTCTAGTTTTTAATAATTTATAATGGGGGTTACTATGGAAAAATGTTATATTTAATTTATTGGTTGGATTTAAATCGGTTATTATTGGGGATTGTTAAGGAATTATTGTTATTTTTAAGGATTTTTATTAATTTTTAAGGAAACTTCTAGTTTTTAATAATTTATAATGGGGGTTAGTATGGAAAAATGTTAAATTTAATTTATTAGTTGGATTTAAATCGGTTATTATGGGGGATTGTTAAGGAATTATTGTTATTTTTAAGGATTTTTATTAAATTTTAAGGAAACTTCTAGTTTTTAATAATTTATAATGGGGGTTACTATGGAAAAATGTTAAATTTAATTTATTTGATGGATTTAAATTGGTTTTTATGGGGTTTTTTGATGAATTAATGGTTTTTTTTATAAATTTTAAAGAAACTTCTAGTTTTTAATAATTTATAATGGGGGTTACTATGGAAAAATGTTAAATTTAATTTATTTGATGGATTTAAATTGGTTTTTATGGGGTTTTTTGAAGAAATAATGGTTTTTTTTTAATAATTTTAAGGAAATTTCTGGTTTTTAATAATTTATTATGGGGTTTTGTTAAGGAAAAATGTTAAATTTAATTTATTTGATGGATTTAAATTGATTTTTATGGGGTTTTTTGATGAATTAATGGATTTTTGAATAAATTTTAAGGAAATTTATGGTTTTTAATAATTTATTATGGGGGTTTGTTAAGGAAAAATGTTAAATTTAATTTATTTGATGGATTTAAATTGGTTTTTATAGGGTTTTTTGATGAATTAATGGTATTTTTAATAAATTTTAAGAAAATTTCTGGTTTTTAATAATTTAGTATGGCGTTTTGTTAAGGAAAAATGTTAAATTTAATTTATTTGATGGATTTAAAATGGTTTTTATGGGGTTTTTTGATGAATTAATGGTTTTTTTTATAAATTTTAAGGAAACTTCTAGTTTTTAATAATTTATAATGGGTGTTACTATGGAAAAATGTTAAATTTAATTTATTAGTTGGATTTAAATCGGTTATTATGGGGGATTGTTAAGGAATTATTGTTATTTTTAAGGATTTTTATTAAATTTTAAGGAAACTTCTAGTTTTTAATAATTTATAATGGGGGTTAGTATGGAAAAATGTTAAATTTAATTTATTTGATGGATTTAAATTGATTTTTATGGGGTTTTTTGATGAATTAATGGATTTTTGAATAAATTTTAAGGAAATTTATGGTTTTTAATAATTTATTATGGGGGTTTGTTAAGGAAAAATGTTAAATTTAATTTATTTGATGGATTTAAATTGGTTTTTATGGGGTTTTTTGATGAATTAATGGTATTTTTAATAAATTTTAAGGAAATTTCTGGTTTTTAATAATTTAGTATGGGGTTTTGTTAAGGAAAAATGTTAAATTTAATTTATTAGTTGGATTTAAATCGGTTATTATGGGGGATTGTTAAGGAATTATTGTTATTTTTAAGGATTTTTATTAAATTTTAAAGAAACTTCTAGTTTTTAATAATTTATAATGGGTGTTACTATGGAAAAATTGTTAAATTTAATTTATTTGATGGATTTAAATGGGTTTTTATGGGGTTTTTTGATGAATTAATTGTTTTTTTTATAAATTTTAAGGAAACTTCTAGTTTTTAATAATTTATAATGGGGGTTAGTATGGAAAAATGTTAAATTTAATTTATTTGATGGATTTAAATTGGTTTTTATGGGGTTTTTTGAAGAAATAATGGTTTTTTTTTATAAATTTTATGGAAACTTCTAGTTTTTAATAATTTATAATGGGGGTTACTATGGAAAAATGTTAAATTTAATTTATTAGTTGGATTTAAATCGGTTATTATGGGGGATTGTTAAGGAATTATTGTTATTTATAAGGATTTTTATTAAATTTTAAGGAAACTTCTAGTTTTTAATAATTTATAATGGGGGTTAGTATGGAAAAATGTTAAATTTAATTTATTTGATGGATTTAAATTGGTTTTTATGGGGTTTTTTGAAGAAATAATGGTTTTTTTTATAAATTTTAAGGAAACTTCTAGTTTTTAATAATTTATAATGGGGGTTACTATGGAAAAATGTTAAATTTAATTAATTTGATTGATTTAAATTGGTTTTTATGGGGTATTTTGATGAATTAATGGTTTTTTTTTATAAATTTTAAGGAAACTTCTAGTTTTTAATAATTTATAATGGGGGTTAGTATGGAAAAATGTTAAATTTAATTTATTTGATGGATTTAAATTGGTTTTTTATGGGGTTTTTTGATGAATTAATGGTATTTTTAATAAATTTTAAGGAAATTTCTGGTTTTTAATAATTTAGTATGGGGTTTTGTTAAGGAAAAATGTTAAATTTAATTTATTTGATGGATTTAAAATGGTTTTTATGGGGTTTTTTGATGAATTAATGGTTTTTTTTTATAAATTTTAAGGAAACTTCTAGTTTTTAATAATTTATAATGGGGGTTACTATGGAAAAATGTTAAATTTAATTTATTAGTTGGATTTAAATCGGTTATTATGGGGGATTGTTAAGGAATTATTGTTATTTTTAAGGATTTTTATTAAATTTTAAGGAAACTTCTAGTTTTTAATAATTTATAATGGGGGTTAGTATGGAAAAATTGTTAAATTTAATTTATTGGTTGGATTTAAATCGGTTATTATGGGGGATTGTTAAGGAATTATTGTTATTTTTAAGGATTTTTATTAAATTTTAAGGAAACTTCTAGTTTTTAATAATTTATAATGGGGGTTAGTATGGAAAAATGTTAAATTTAATTTATTAGTTGGATTTAAATCGGTTATTATGGGGGATTGTTAAGGAATTATTGTTATTTTTAAGGATTTTTATTAAATTTTAAGGAAACTTCTAGTTTTTAATAATTTATAATGGGGGTTAGTATGGAAAAATGTTAAATTTAATTAATTTGATTGATTTAAATTGGTTTTTATGGGGTTTTTTGATGAATTAATGGTTTTTTTTATAAATTTTAAGGAAACTTCTAGTTTTTAATAATTTATAATGGGGGTTAGTATGGAAAAATGTTAAATTTAATTTATTTGATGGACTTAAATTGGTTTTTATTGGGTTTTTTGACGAAATAATGGTTTTTTTAATAAATTTTAAGGAAATTTCTGATTTTTAATAATTTATTATGGGGTTTTGTTGAGGAAAAATGTTAAATTTAATTTATTTGATGGATTTAAATTGATTTTTATGGGTATTTTTGATGAATTAATGGATTTTTGAATAAATTTTAAGGAAATTTATGGTTTTTAATAATTTATTATGGGGGTTTGTTAAGGAAAAATGTTAAATTTAATTTATTTGATGGATTTAAATTGATTTTTATGGGGTTTTTTTGACGAAATAATGGTTTTTTTAATAAATTTTAAGGAAATTTATGGTTTTTAATAATTTATTATGGGGGTTTGTTAAGGAAAAATGTTAAATTTAATTTATTTGATGGATTTAAATTGGTTATTATGGGGGATTGTTAAGGAATTATTGTTATTTTTAAGGGTTTTTATTAAATTTTAAGGAAACTTCTAGTTTTTAATAATTTATAATGGGGGTTACTATGGAAAAATGTTAAATTTAATTTATTTGATGGATTTAAATCGGTTTTTATGGGGTTTTTTTGACGAAATAATGGTTTTTTTAATAAATTTTAAGGAAATTTCTGGTTTTTAATAATTTATAATGGGGGTTACTATGGAAAAATGTTAAATTTAATTTATTAGTTGGATTTAAATCGGTTATTATGGGGGATTGTTAAGGAATTATTGTTATTTTTAAGGATTTTTATTAAATTTTAAGGAAACTTCTAGTTTTTAATAATTTATAATGGGGGTTAGTATGGAAAAATTGTTAAATTTAATTTATTGGTTGGATTTAAATCGGTTATTATGGGGGATTGTTAAGGAATTATTGTTATTTTTAAGGATTTTTATTAAATTTTAAGGAAACTTCTAGTTTTTAATAATTTATAATGGGGGTTAGTATGGAAAAATGTTAAATTTAATTTATTAGTTGGATTTAAATCGGTTATTATGGGGGATTGTTAAGGAATTATTGTTATTTTTAAGGATTTTTATTAAATTTTAAGGAAACTTCTAGTTTTTAATAATTTATAATGGGGGTTAGTATGGAAAAATGTTAAATTTAATTAATTTGATTGATTTAAATTGGTTTTTATGGGGTTTTTTGATGAATTAATGGTTTTTTTTATAAATTTTAAGGAAACTTCTAGTTTTTAATAATTTATAATGGGGGTTAGTATGGAAAAATGTTAAATTTAATTTATTTGATGGATTTAAATTGGTTTTTATGTGGTTTTTTGATGAATTAATGGTATTTTTAATAAATTTTAAGGAAATTTCTGGTTTTTAATAATTTAGTATGGGGTTTTGTTAAGGAAAAATGTTAAATTTAATTTATTTGATGGATTTAAAATGGTTTTTATGGGGTTTTTTGATGAATTAATGGTTTTTTTTATAAATTTTAAGGAAACTTCTAGTTTTTAATAATTTATAATGGGGGTTACTATGGAAAAATGTTAAATTTAATTTATTAGTTGGATTTAAATCGGTTATTATGGGGGATTGTTAAGGAATTATTGTTATTTTTAAGGATTTTTATTAAATTTTAAGGAAACTTCTAGTTTTTAATAATTTATAATGGGGGTTAGTATGGAAAAATTGTTAAATTTAATTTATTGGTTGGATTTAAATCGGTTATTATGGGGGATTGTTAAGGAATTATTGTTATTTTTAAGGATTTTTATTAAATTTTAAGGAAACTTCTAGTTTTTAATAATTTATAATGGGGGTTAGTATGGAAAAATGTTAAATTTAATTTATTAGTTGGATTTAAATCGGTTATTATGGGGGATTGTTAAGGAATTATTGTTATTTTTAAGGATTTTTATTAAATTTTAAGGAAACTTCTAGTTTTTAATAATTTATAATGGGGGTTAGTATGGAAAAATGTTAAATTTAATTTATTTGATGGATTTAAATTGGTTTTTATGTGGTTTTTTGATGAATTAATGGTATTTTTAATAAATTTTAAGGAAATTTCTGGTTTTTAATAATTTAGTATGGGGTTTTGTTAAGGAAAAATGTTAAATTTAATTTATTTGATGGATTTAAAATGGTTTTTATGGGGTTTTTTGATGAATTAATGGTTTTTTTTATAAATTTTAAGGAAACTTCTAGTTTTTAATAATTTATAATGGGGGTTACTATGGAAAAATGTTAAATTTAATTTATTAGTTGGATTTAAATCGGTTATTATGGGGGATTGTTAAGGAATTATTGTTATTTTTAAGGATTTTTATTAAATTTTAAGGAAACTTCTAGTTTTTAATAATTTATAATGGGGGTTAGTATGGAAAAATTGTTAAATTTAATTTATTGGTTGGATTTAAATCGGTTATTATGGGGGATTGTTAAGGAATTATTGTTATTTTTAAGGATTTTTATTAAATTTTAAGGAAACTTCTAGTTTTTAATAATTTATAATGGGGGTTAGTATGGAAAAATGTTAAATTTAATTTATTAGTTGGATTTAAATCGGTTATTATGGGGGATTGTTAAGGAATTATTGTTATTTTTAAGGATTTTTATTAAATTTTAAGGAAACTTCTAGTTTTTAATAATTTATAATGGGGGTTAGTATGGAAAAATGTTAAATTTAATTTATTTGATTGATTTAAATTGGTTTTTATGGGGTTTTTTGATGAATTAATGGTTTTTTTTATAAATTTTAAGGAAACTTCTAGTTTTTAATAATTTATAATGGGGGTTAGTATGGAAAAATGTTAAATTTAATTTATTAGTTGGATTTAAATCGGTTATTATGGGGGATTGTTAAGGAATTATTGTTATTTTTAAGGATTTTTATTAAATTTTAAGGAAACTTCTAGTTTTTAATAATTTATAATGGGGGTTAGTATGGAAAAATGTTAAATTTAATTTATTTGATGGATTTAAATTGGTTTTTATGGGGTTTTATGATGAATTAATTGTTTTTTTTATAAATTTTAAGGAAACTTCTAGTTTTTAATAATTTATAATAGGGGTTAGTATGGAAAAATGTTAAATTTAATTTATTTGATTGATTTAAATTGGTTTTTATGGGGTTTTTTGATGAATTAATGGTTTTTTTTATAAATTTTAAGGAAACTTCTAGTTTTTAATAATTTATAATGGGGGTTAGTATGGAAAAATGTTAAATTTAATTTATTAGTTGGATTTAAATCGGTTATTATGGGGGATTGTTAAGGAATTATTGTTATTTTTAAGGATTTTTATTAAATTTTAAGGAAACTTCTAGTTTTTAATAATTTATAATGGGGGTTAGTATGGAAAAATGTTAAATTTAATTTATTTGATGGATTTAAATTGGTTTTTATGGGGTTTTATGATGAATTAATTGTTTTTTTTATAAATTTTAAGGAAACTTCTAGTTTTTAATAATTTATAATAGGGGTTAGTATGGAAAAATGTTAAATTTAATTTATTTGATGGATTTAAATTGGTTTTTATGGGGTTTTTTGATGAATTAATGGTTTTTTTTATAAATTTTAAAGAAACTTCTAGTTTTTAATAATTTATAATGGGGGTTACTATGGAAAAATGTTAAATTTAATTTATTTGATGGATTTAAATTGGTTTTTATGGGGTTTTTTGAAGAAATAATGGTTTTTTTAATAAATTTTAAGGAAATTTCTGGTTTTTAATAATTTATTATGGGGTTTTGTTAAGGAAAAATGTTAAATTTAATTTATTTGATGGATTTAAATTGATTTTTATGGGGTTTTTTGATGAATTAATGGATTTTTGAATAAATTTTAAGGAAATTTATGGTTTTTAATAATTTATTATGGGGGTTTGTTAAGGAAAAATGTTAAATTTAATTTATTTGATGGATTTAAAATGGTTTTTATGGGGTTTTTTGATGAATTAATGGTTTTTTTTATAAATTTTAAGGAAACTTCTAGTTTTTAATAATTTATAATGGGGGTTACTATGGAAAAATGTTAAATTTAATTTATTAGTTGGATTTAAATCGGTTATTATGGGGGATTGTTAAGGTATTATTGTTATTTTTAAGGATTTTTATTAAATTTTAAGGAAACTTCTAGTTTTTAATAATTTATAA